>NW_024081389.1:0-209514 GCF_003009895.1 Hyaena hyaena | reverse complement strand
GGACCTTGAGGGGGTTATGCTGAGCGAAATAAGTCAGGCAGAGAAGGACAAATATCATATGTTTGCACGTATAGGAGGATTAGGAGGAACTTGACGGAGGAACAAGGGGGAGAAGAAGGGGGAAAATGGTGGGGGAAAGGGAGAGAGGCAAACCATGAGAGACTCTTGAATGCTGACAAAAACTGAGTACTGATGGATGTAGGGGGAGGGGGGATGGGCATGGAGGAGGGCACTTGTGGGGATGAGCACTGGGTGTTATGTGGAAACTAATTTGACAATCAACTATTTGCAAAAAAAATAAATAAAAAATAAAAAGTAAAATAAAATGTTCCCTAGCAATGTTTGGAAAAAAAAAGAAATCTTATTATGCTATACTCACCCTTCTTCTTGTGAGGGCAGGAGACAATAAAATGCTTACCTGCTGAGATGGAGGGAGGGAAATGACGCACGCGCTGTGACGTAGTGTTAGGCTACTACTTACCTTCTGATAATTGTTCAGAAAGAGGATCACCTGCTTCCAGATGGCAGCTGACCACTGGTGACTGAAGCTGCGGAAAGCAAAATTGCAGATATGGGGCGGGGCTACCGTATTTACTTTTAGGAGCACAAGCCTTGGCCTAAGATGGACGTGGATTTGAATCTCCTTTCCATCAATATCTACTGATCTTGGGTTGAACACACTCCACCCAAGATGCACTCTCTGAGCATCAATTTCCTCAACTGTAAAATGGGGTAATAATACGTTCTCATATCATCATTTTTAAGAATAAAGGAGCTTAATACATAGCAAATTTTTATCCCAATGACTGTCATCAACAACTCTGTTTTGACTGTCATAGGTCACTTTGAATTTACTGCCTTTTGAAACTACTACTGTGTATCAACTACTGGTCAGGTAACAGAAGTAAAGGATTAAAAGATGATGTAATTTCTTTACATGATCATTAAGAGAGATTATACCTAAACTCCTCAAGTTTGTGTGCATACTAGGCAGACCTTAGAATACGTGATAAATTACCATCCTACCAGATAGAAATCCAGAAGTTACACATTCATACATGCATTAAAATAGGGTAGAAGTTACAACCATACTTCGGAAAAAGCAGTCTCTCTCCACTGCCAAGATGACATGGTAAAGCAGAAAAAGAACCCTAGTAGAGTGGTTCTCAAATTTGCCTACTCATTGAAACCAGCTGAAGAACTTAAAAAAAAAAAACAAAAAAACAAACACCTGCTGCGTGGCTTTCTCCCACTAACAGTCTTTTTTTTTTTTTTTTAAAGATTTTTAAAAAATATTTATTTATTTTTGAGAGATGGAGACAGAGTGTGAGCAGGGAGGGGCAGAGAGAGAGAGAGAGAGAGAGAGAGAGAGAGAGAGAGAGAATCCAAAGCAGGCTCCTGGCTCACTAACCATGAAATCAAGGCCTGACCCGAAGACCAACCTTAACCGACTGAGCCACCCAGGTGTCCCTCCCACAAGCAGATTCTAAATTAACTGATTTGTGATGAGGTCTGGACATCAGAATCTTTTACAAGCACCTCAGCCATAAAGCTGAAGAACCGCTGCCCTTTCAATTCAACGGACCCTTAAAGAGAAAGTTAGCTTAAAATCTATTTCTATATGATCAGTCTTTTACGTATGCCCAGTATGGTGGTTTCCTTCGGAAGCAGTCTTTCTTCCCTATTACTCTGGAGCTCTTTTACAAACTCTGACACCAGCCCCTGTTTTTTCTCAGAAGTTATCTGGTCCTATAATTTGATATTTTCATGATTTATAGTGAGGAGCAATTTCTTGCACTGGCCTCTCACTTCCTACCCAGCACCTAGCATCCTGATGGCACATAGGCCTTACTGAATAACTGTTGACTGACAGTCTAAACCCTGCCCTTGATCAGATTTGTAATTAAGTATACAAACCAGAATTAGCATACTTAATTCTACAAGAATCAGAAGCAAAGTAAAACTGGGGCTTACTTTTCTTCACAAACAGATTCCAAACTCAAATTGAGAAAATGTTTTCTACTACGAGATGCACATATTTTTGGAAGACATCACCGTTCTCTGAGCTCCAAGCATCATTGCAGAGTATTTCTAAAGGTGAAATGTCACAGACGGTGAGTCTGGAGTTCTCTCTTGTCCAGCAAGAGAGTAGATGCAGAACTGAATACAAGAGAGTCTAATGTCCGGGAGGAGACAAGAGCCCGGAATATGAGTTTCGTCTTTGTATTTATTGAGCTCACAAGATATCCCCACATGATGAATGTGAAGAAAACGATCTCACACATGTGACCGTGGAGAAAATAATCAGACAGTAATCATTAACTTGTGTGTGTAAGAAGCAAAGGGTCTGGGGGGCAAGTGGAATTTGTGATCAAAGTATAGTAGTATATTGGCGGCAGATGGAAAGTAGTTTCCTGCAGGTGATACATAACAGGTTACTCTGATTCCATTATAATATCTCACTAGCTAACCTCAGGCACCTTCACCCCATGGTGGTGGCTTTCCGCCCTAAGCTTTTTTTCTAACCCATTTATGTAAGTAGAACCTATTTCCCCACAGTGAAGATATGTTTTCTCTTAATGTTATGATTATACTATATCTAATTAGTAAAGATGTTGGTAGAATAAAAGCTACAACATTCATTTTGGGAAAATGAAGGAAAACAGAAACAAATGCTACAACACTTATTTTGAAGAAATGTTAGCATTTTCATTGAAATCATGAACAAGGTAAATATATTGAGTAGTTGATCCTCATTTAACATAGTTTTGGAAATTCTAGCCAGTGTAATAAGCTGAAACAAAAATAGTAACCATGTGCATCAGATAGGTTTTCAAAAGTCTTACTATTTGCAAATGATGTAATTTCCATGGTGAAAACCTAAGACCTAAAACTTTGTATCTCATGATTGGACTGCTTCAATATAAATATACAAAATTAAGGGTTCCTGGGGGGCTCAGCTGTTTAAGTGGCTGACTCTTCTTTGTGGCTCAGGTTCATGATCTCATGGTTTGTGGGTTCGAGCCCAGCATTAGGCTCTGCACTGACATTACAGAGCCTGCTTGGGATTCTTTCTCTCCCCTCTCTCTCTGCCCTTACCCAACTTGTGCTCTCTCTCTCTCTCTCTCAAATAAACTTAAAAATTTTTTTAAATAATAAAAAAATATACAAAAATAAATATGCTCACTGGCTATCAGCACTATTCAATCTGAATAATTAAAAAATCCATTTTCTATGACAGTTTAAAATATAAAGTACTAAATATAATTTTAATAGGAGGGGTGCCTGGGTGGCTCAGTCGGTCAAGCAACTGACTTTGGCTCAGGTCATGATCTCATGGATCATGGGTTTGAGCCCTATGTCAGCTTTGTGCTGACAGCTCAGAGCCAGGAACCTGCTTCCAATTCTGTGTCTCTCTCTTTCTCTGTCCCTCCCCCTGCTTGCAGTCTGCCTCTCTCTCTCTCAAAAATAAATAAACATTAAAAAATTAATTAATTAAATAAATAAGTATAATTTTCACAGGAAATGTGAAGTACGTTTGTATTTGCAGGTTATAAAGTTACTAAACCATTGGGTTTCTGTCTCATTTACTCCTCTCAGACCATAAGAATTTACTCTTTTTCTTATGGCATTTCCAAAAACTAAAATAACCCAAGGATCTGGCACTTAAAGAGAGGAATTATCTTAATTTAATGGAAAACATAAAGTTTACAGAATAAAAGGCATATCATTTGTGTAGGTAAAGATGGGCCCCAGATGTGGTGACTTGACTGTCAGCATCTCACTTGGAACCATTCCTAGGTGTTCTCTTTCTGCCACAGACACATATTGCTATATGTTCCAGCATCCCTCACCCCAAGAACTGGTCTCCCAATTATGTGGTGAGTTTGAACCCATAATCTCCAATTCCAGTGGCTCCATGAATTTATTTGAGTGCTGTGTAGTGAATGAGGCCATTCACAAATGCATTTGTTCTCAGCTTCTTTGAAACATATGCTAGGACTGTACTTCCCAACCCATTTGAAGTCAGAGAAGGGCATGCAACTCTCTTTGACTGATAAAATATAAATAGAAGTAATCATGTGTCAGCCCCGGATAAAAGATAAAAGCGAGTATACTATGTACCACCTCACCACATAAATAAATGAAGATACATGTGGAGAAGAAGCTTCCACTATCCTGAGTCCCTGTGCAACCATAATGTCCAAAACCCCCTGCCAATCCAGAGTGAGAAAGAAACAATATTTTTTGTGTGAATAAAAAAATAGTTACTAATATTTTCAAATTTCTTGTTATCATAGCCTCATGTTACTACAGTCTGACTAGAAAAAGTCCATTTTAAGATTTTTACAGAACTAGAAGTAGCCACTGGCCATTACTTCATTAGCTAGTCCAAACACGTAAGGATTACAACCAACTGATGTCAAGCAAGAAAAAGATGGTAGCCAGCAACTAGTTTCATTTTAAGTACCATGGAAGAATGTAACTCTGGACATTGTATTGTCATGATGTCATCAAAATCAAATGGGATGGGAACTATTAAGATTAAAGTACTATTTAGTGATCTGAAAATTGTACAAAAATAATTGGTCTTTTTCTTTATTCTTTTGCTGAGATTTCACCTCTGTATTTCTTTGGATTGACAGCCAGTTTACTCTTCAAAAGTTGTGGCTAATTTTCCCTTCTGGAGTAGCTGGGAAAGATGTTTGGAGAGGCAAATGGTAAGGAGCAAGGAAAAAGGAGAAGGAAATAGAAGGGAAATTCGTGCATACTATAACCTCTTGAATTTTTTCTGGAAGAACAAAGAATTATTTCAATTTAATAAAAATGGAAACATGGGGACAAAACAAGAGGCAAGAGAGAATAAATAGGGGCAAGGAAAAGATAAAAGCATAAAAAGATCATTAAGAAGAAAAGAAACTAAATGAGAAAAAAATTTAAAAATTATGGAATGCCTACATGGTTTTCTAGGTACCTTAAAGATTTTTTTTTCTAATGAGATGAGTAGAACTGATATAATGCTATTCATAAATAACCAGATCACCTTCTGCAGCACAAATTGCATTTCAGCTGACTAGTTTATAATAAATAAATATTCACCAAAGTGCATGATTCTTGAGATTGGGTCATTTAGAAACTTCCATTCCATTAAAAGTAAGTTTTATTTCCTTGACAAAGGCCACTAGCTGAAACGTCAATTGCCTGTCCTATGGGATGGCACCTGTAAGTAAAATAAACATATTTTTAATGGAATAGATGGTCAAAGTGACCTTATCTCAAGATAGCATGCACTTTGGTGAATATTTATTATTGAATTAAAGAGATCCTGATACAAAAGGACAGTAGTTCCTTTTCATTACCTTCCCTTGCTATCTAAAGACAAAAGTTTTTTAAATGCTCAAATTGCTTTCAGAATTTACCAATCATTGAGTAAAACATCACACACATAATAAACACTATGAATAATTTGAAATAAATCTGCTGGTTCAGATTATAAATATTAATATGATGCTGAAATTAATCATACATCCTTCCACCCAAAAATTCTTATTCTATTTGTCACTGATACCTTTATTTGTTCCTCTACAACATTCAATTCGTTTGCAATAGATTTTCAAACAACTAAAATGTAAGGCTATTACTGATATGAAACTGAAATGTCAAGTTACATTTTTTTAAATTAAATTTTTTAAGTTAAAAATAAATTTAGTGATATGCTATATTTTTAAATTCTTAACCTGGCAAAAAAAAAATCTATGCTTATATTGGATCTAGGTGGAAGGTTTCAAGTGGTGCCAGATGAAGATAGGGTAGTTCATTTGAGTGAGTGAAAATTATACCAAATCTCCAAGGGAAAAAAAAATGCCAAACATACTCCAAGATGTTTCTGGATGTGTTGAAGTAGATTTGCAAAATCTAGTATTTTCAAATTGTGAAGGATTCTTTGAAATTGTGTGATTAAGGTCTTTATTTTCAAGATTAATATATTAAGTCCCAGAAAGTTCAAAAGGCTTCACAAGATTCATACCCCATAATATTTGTAGAACTAGAACTAAAGCCTTGATTTTTTTTTTTTTTTTTGAGGAAAAAGCAAGGTTCTCCCTTCAAGTTCTATGCCACTCTGTCTGAATCACAACCATTTCCACCAATTTTCCTACTTCATGTGCCACATTACACAAAGACTTCCTGTCTAACCTATGTGGAAATTATTTATTGCGGTGTTTAAAAATCATACCAAAACTTAATGTCTTAAAAGTACAATATTTAGGGGTGCCTGGGTGGCTTAGTTGGTTGAGCATCTGACTTCAGCTCAGGTCATGATCTCACAGCTCATGAGTTCGAGCCCTGCATCAAGTTCCATGCTGACAGTCAGAACCCGGAGACTGCTTTGGATCCTGTGTCCTCTTGCTTTGCCTCTCCTCTGCTCATGCTCTCTATCTGTCTGTCTGTCTGTCTGTCTGTCTCTCTCTCTCTCTCAAGAATAAATAAAACATTTTTTAAAAATTAAAAAAAAGTAAATATTTTAAAAAATTTAAAAAAAAGCAATATTTATTATCTTTCAGAAATTTGAGAGCAGCTCAGTTGGGGATTCAGGCCTGGGTATCTTATGAGGTTCAGTCAAATATTATCTGGAGCAGGATGATACATCTCCCACAACTACTCTCCTCTCAGACCTGACAGGTTGCTGCTGGCTAATGCCCATCACATGATACACTTCCTGACTTAAAGATGAGTTGTACTCTAGAGGTTTTTTTGTAAGAATTGTATTCAGCATTCAAAATTATATTTTTTCTATAGAAACAACATGTAGACCACAAACACTCAGTGATAAATCTCTGACATTGCACCCAACCAACAATAGAGAGTTCCTATCTGATGATCTTCTTTTGGCTGAGGAAGCTAGGTACAAGCAAGATCTCCCTTAGTTACAACATATATGGATAGATTCTCATACACAAACCCAACCAACTAGTCAGATTAGCAGGGAAAATCCAGTGCAATACAAACTTATTCATCCTGTCTATGCTGTAGGAAACATTTTACTAGGATAGTGGAACTAGTAGTTCAAACCCGCTTAATATCTGAATCAGAACAATTCACGGTTTAGTCTTCTCAAACTAGCCAAAAGCCAACAAAATATTTAACCAGACTTTGTTATTCAGATGATATCATGTGCTATTTTAAAGCTTAAAGTCTTTCTTTGGAAAGACTTCTTTTTGTTAGTTCTTAAGGTTTAAAATCTGATATTAAATAAAGTTGATTCTCAAGTAAGATTGCAATACTGTTAGGTGAAACATTGACTGTCTCAGCTTTCAGATCATTTTGTGCATTCAAGAAATGTCTGTCACTTCACTTTAGTCCCATGCTCAATCATTTAGAACAAAACACAACACAACAAAAATCCCAATCCATTCTGCCAGCTCAACAAAAGGCTCTGTGTGGGTGTGTGTTAGAAAGTAATTATGAGGTTTTTATTTCACTAATTATTCTTCAGCCTTTGAAATGTCAGTGTAGGTCAAAGTAGCAGCCAATGTTTTAAACCAGATCTGAATTCAAATAAGGAGGCTACTGCAGGAAGAAGAAGGAAAAGAGTCAACAGTAAAGTAATTTGGCGTTATAAGCAATGGAGAATGAGACTTGAGGTCACAGAAATGTAAAGGTTCCCTCCAGAGCACCTCAAATACCCCAATGTGCCATGCAAAATTCATATTATAGATATGACATGATTGACGATGCGCCCATATCCACACTGCAGTGATGTTCTAAAGAGGTATAGAGACTTATGTCATGAGTTTACGTTTACATTTTTTTAAATTATAAAATATAGAGCTTTTTCTTCTGAGTAGCCATTTTGCAAGCTTATAAACTCATACCAAACATTATATAACTACTCCAAACATTTTTCTTAATTCTCCTTTAATAATTATTTTACAGTGATCTTATCAATTGAGGTTGGATCTCATTATAACAAGATCTTGTTTTTACAAATATTAATTGTGGCACTTTCTAACTTCAACAGAAAGTAAGCACATCCTCTGAGAAGAGCACATGAGTAAGGCAGGCAAATTGATTGATTGTTCCTTATAATAACTAATATGCATGAATATGCTGATTTTTTGCTAATAAATTATCTCAGGAAGGTTAGTAGACTTAGGTATAGTGCTGATTTCCCTGACCCCAAGCCCTCAGGACCAGCTAAGTTTACACAATGAGAGCAGACCAGATTGGAGTAAAGTGATTCCATTCATTTCAGTCATGCTCATGACTGATACCCAGTGTCATGACCAAATTGATCACACAATGGTCTCCATCAATCTTTGCAACAGTAGAATTGAGCAGATTAGTTGTGCTGTGGCCTGTTCATTTTACCCTCTATAGATACAGCTCTATCTGAGGGGAAAAGAAGAGTAAGTTAATTGAGGATAGAAGGTTCTCTCTGATGGCTTATGATAATCACCCCACTTTTACTCTTTGTTCCCATATTTTGATGTCTGGTGGGTCTAATGTGTCCCAGCCTCTTGCTTCTTCATGTGTGGTCCCCAGACCTGCAGGCTTGGCATTATCTCAAGCCCCTTCCCAGACCTAATAACAGACCCTGCTCTTAAGAACACCTCCCACCTCAGTGATTTCTATACACTTTAAGAAGCATTGTTCTGCTTCTAGCTACTTTGAGAGTTAATAGATCTCTCACTAGTAAGAAAGCACATTATTTATAAGAAGATCTGAGATTGTCTATATGGCTGGAGACCAGGAAGGTTGCTCAAGAAAAATATACCACGGGACTCAATGAAGATTTCAGAAAAATCTCTCCAAAACTGACTCACAGCATCACCGTCACTAGAATCTGAACTGTTGCTGCAGCAACGCTCTCTGCAGTTTATTCTGACTTGCTTAGTTCCTGACACTCTAGCCCAGCACTATCCAAAAGAAATGTAATCTGAGCCACAAAATGAGCCACAGATGTAATTTTGAGCCACATTAAAGAGATAAAAATAAGCAGGTAAAATTAATAATACATTTTAGGATGCCTGGGTGGCTCTGTAGGTTAAGCATCCAACTCTTCGTTTCAGCACAGATCATGATCTCATAGTTTGTGATATCGAGCCCTGGGTTGGGCTCTGCACTGACAGTGTGGAGCCTGCTTGGGATATTCTCTCTCTCTCTCTCTCCTTCTCTCTCTCTCTCTCTCTGCCCCTCCCTTCCTCAGGCTTTCTCTCCCTCCCAAAATAAATAAATAAACTTTTACAAATAATAATAATAGATTTTATTTAACTCACTATATACAAAACACCAATCAATATTTAATCAATATTAATGAACTAGTTTACATTTTTGTACTAAGTCTTCAAAATTCAGTGTATATTTACCACTTAAAGCACATCTCAGAACTAGACATTTCCAATGCTCAGTAGACACATTTAGCAGTACTATATTGAATAGGATAGTTCTAGCCCCAAAACCAGAATTGTAACTTAGGCCATCCTCCCTAGATAGTATGTGTGGTATTTTAGAGCCCATACTTTTTTTAGTTGCTTGTATTCTCATGCATAATTTAGAGATTTCTATTGTGTCTTAATTTGTTGCACTTTGTGTGTGTGTGTGTGTGTGTGTGTGTGTGTGAGAGAGAGAGAGAGAGAGAGAGAAAGGGACAGAGATAGAGATTTATTTTTGTTCAGTTGAAGCATGCCCAAGTAAGGTACTATGGCTTTACTAAGATGTTAACTATTCCCAGTGAGTTCTTCTCCTTTCTAGCTTACTAGGTTAAGTTGTAATCTAGGTTAGTATATTAGGTTAATAAATACTTTCTCTAAAAATATTCTCCTTGCTTTTCCCCAGACAATTCAGTATAAGGAGAACTCAACTTTTCAGATATACCATTTTAATTCAATAGCATGGAAGCTGGCATTCTCTAATTCTCAATGTCTTTATCTGTAAATAGGGAAAATAATGGAGGTTCCAACGCAAAGATTAGTTGAGGCAATACATGAACTGTCCAGTGACTGGCACATACTATGGGTTCAGTAAATGCTGTTTATCATCATTTTTAGTCCTCCTTTAACCTCAATAATAGCCAAGGAACTAAAGATAATAATGTGACCTGGGATTGAAAGAAGAATGATAAACTCTCATGTCAGAGCCACCTACCTTCCAACACGAAACCAGTAGTACCTCATGTTTTAGGTTTTTGCTTTAACTACTGCTCTTTTTTGGTACTAATTTTTGTAGTAGTCAAAATGCAGTAGGTTCAGCTGTGGTCAACAAATAAATCAATAAACAAAACTGCAATCTAAATGGTTTAATACAACAAAGGCTCAATTTTCATTCAAGTCACAGCCTGGTAGTTGTCAGGTAGCTTTCCGGGGTGATGGCCCTCCAAATGGGGGCTGAGAGATCTAGTCTATTTCCATATTGTTTGACTGACATCTTAAACACCTGGACCCCAAGATTTCCCAGAATGGGACACACACACACAATGGATAACTGAGCAAGGTTTACAAACAGGCCCAGAAATGGCATGTATTTCTGTCCATATTTGATTGATCAAAACATAATCTAATAACCACAATTTAACTGTAAGTCTTCCTCTATGATCAGAAAGGCATCTATGAAACAAAATATGGAAAACACACAACACTGTTTTTGACACAGGTTGATATTTTGTGCATTTGGAGTACAGAATGCAATATTTTAAAAAAGCATTCCTCCCAAATGTCAGGGTGCATATGGTGAGTTAGGCATGGGATGGAAGGAAATGAATCAAAGACATATGGAAGGAGAAAAAAATGACAGCCATGGCTTGTATGTATATAGCAGTCAAGATGTGAAATTAAGGAAAAATTACCAATTTATCTTCATTTAATAATGTCTGATACTTATTTAGCATAGTACAGCTTTAAAAGTCATAAGGTAATTTTAAATTTCTATTAATTATTATACTCCATCCACAGAGCCTTGTGACATAGGTGGTACTTCTTCATTTCACAGATGAGTATGAGCTGAGTATGGGCAGGTTCAATGACTGCCATCCAAGATGTCCAAAGCCAAAGACAGCATTCTGCCTGAGTGCCACCAAGCCCTAGAATCCAGTCTGTCACCTAGGTCCAAACCACTCCCACCGCAATGGCAGACGTTCCCTCAGACTCTGAGTAAACACCAGTGAAACAAGTTTGCTGTGCTATAATGCTTCTCTTCCACTCTCAGGGAGTGCCAGATACTCAGTGTGACATTGATTATTACTTACTTTCCTTTGGTGGCCATAGAAAAGTCTAATCTTTTTTTACATCATAATGGAATAGGTGGAGACAATTATACGTGTTCCCCAACCTGAATTCTTTTACAAGGCTATCTTTTCAAACATTCCTCAATGATATTACCAACTTTTATTGTCCCTACATCATATACTAGTTTCTCAATATCCCTCTTAAATTTAAAAATTTTTAATGTTTATTTGTTTTTGAGAGAGAGACAGAATGCGAGTGAGGAAAGGGCAGAGAGGGAGGGAGACAGAATCTGAAGTAGGCTCTAGGCTCTGAGCTGTCAGTACAAATGTGGGGCTCGAATTCATGAACCACGAGATCATGACCTGAGCCCAAGTCGGGTGCTTAACTGACTGAACCACTGAGGCATCCCAAATAGCAACATCCCTTTAAAGCTTAACACACAGTTAAAAACAGCATTGCATACGTGATCTGAGACTGCTATCTTTCTTTAGCAAGAGTGATGGGCTATATGTCACACCCCATCCTTCATGCCTCCTATTCAGAATGACACTCTCTAACTGATGCACCCTGTTCCTTCAAGCTAACTCACCTCCCTAAAGGGTTCCATATATTGTGAACTGTCTGAAAATTTAAAGTAGAAATATGTAAATGTGTTCCTCTGTGGTAATCTTCAACCCTGAAAAAAAATCTAAAAACCTCAAGAGTCACTGATGCTTATTGGAAAACGTTTTACCAGATAGTCTTTGCTGCATACTGCCTTGTAAGTTACAGGAAAGCATGAATGGTAATAGAAATGTTTATATATTTCATTTTACTTTTTTCATTTTCATTTTATTTTATTTTCCACTTACTATGTGCCAGAGTCTGTGAGATTCGAGTGGCAGACAAATCAATCATGGTGCCGAGAGTCTAGTAGGAAGGACAGACATTGCTCAAATACTCATGCAAGTAAATATAAAGTCACAAATACATTCTTTGAAGGAAAATACCAAGTACTTTGAGAAAACACAAAAAGGATCAGTTCTAAATTGTTGAGTAATCTCTAAAACGGTAGAGATTTACTATCTGAGTAATGACTAACTCATTGAACCTGGATAATTGGAATGCAAATCTCATGTTCTATCCATCATACATTCTGCTTGCTAATGGAAAGCAGAGATACATCCTGGAAAAACCTGTCACATAATGGGACTTCTAGCACAAACATAATGATAAATATATAAAATAAGGCACCAAACAATTCATGTTTACTCTTTGAGAAAAAAATTCAACAGAGATTATTTTTAAGTGAAACTTACATGTGTGGCAGCTGGGTGGCTCAGTTGGTTAAGTGTCCGACTTCAGCTCAGGTCACGATCTCACAGTTCATGGGTCCAAGCCTCATTTTGGGCTCTGTGCTGACAGCTCAGAGCCTGAAGGCTGCTTCGGGTTCTGTGTCTCCCTCCCTCTCTCTGCCCTTCCCTTGTATGCACTGTCTCTCTCTCTCCTCTCTCCCTCTCTCTCTCTCTCTTTCTCTCAAAACTAAATAAACATTAAAAAATTTTTTTTAAAAAGAAAGAAACCTAATGCTGAGAAATCAGGGTTGTGCAAAGGGCCAGAGAGAAGAGGTAACATAACTTGGACCATTGTTTGGAAAGGCTTCCAACAATCTTGGAAATTGGTGAAAAAACCAAAGATGAGATTTGAAGATGGAAGATAGAGGATCCAAATGGAGTGATGGCATGTGCAGTGCCTCAGAGGAAGGAAAGAGAAAGGATATGCCCCGACCCTCAGCTCCCAGAAGGAATACACCTTAGGATAGGGTCGATCTGCTCGTGAGAAACTAACTCTCCTTTTTCATTACAAGAAACCAGACGTAATGGACTTGGGAACGCCAATGGTAATGGGGAGTCCATCTCACAATATGAGTTCTTCTGTGCTCCCCACATCAAATCCTTATGTCACATTAGTTCTGTCTGAGTAAAGCAAGTTTCTGAAATGTGGCTTTTTGCAGTTAAAGAAATGAGGGAAATGGTTTTCCAATGCGCTTTAATGTTTTCAAGAAAAATTGGATTTATGCATTGTAGAAAATACATTGGTTCACTGCTTCTGAAAGGTGTTCCCTTGACTTCACGTATAGCTTGGAGCATGTTAACATTGTAGAGACTTTAGAATAAACATAAACTGCTCTAATGAAAGTTAATACTTGATCTCCTTCTCAGCTGGCAATTTGGTTTTTTTTACAAAGCAAAATAATAAAATTCAAATCTACTGTTGTTTAACCGTTCTTGATTTTCCAAGGGCAGTGTTAACAATAAGTACTTTAAATGGAACTGATAACAACATGTAAGTCTCTTAAAGATGGCAGAAACCTCAGAAAGGTGTCTATTATACAGTTTAGCTATGAAATTGGGTGGCTAAAAAGCAGGCTATTTCCCACCTTGAAATTCCAGCCATCCTCCACATTATCTTTCAAAGTCTGAGGGCAATTCAATTTTACATGGCATTTTCAATGGGATTTTAAAATGTACTTCTTGAGTAAAAATATTTCTGTATCATAAAATCATTATCTAGCATTTTCTTTTCTGTCCTTTGGTGTCTGGATTTATTTCTCCTTTTCTCAATTCCATGATTAGGCAGAATCTCTATCTTTTCTATCAAGGACATTTAAACAGGATATAGATTTCAGGTTTATTTTGTCTATGGTCCTAAAAATGCAAAGAGCTCTGTTTTAATGTATTTGATTTTCTTTAGAGTCAACATTCCTTCTTGCATTTAAATGTGATGATGTAAATCAGAGCTGACACCATGAGCTCTGTCTGCAGCTTTTGCTTTGGTCCCAGTATTTATGTACCTCCTGTGCAGATTCCAGCACATTCTACATTGTTTATCCTAATCACTATTACACCAAGTGAATAAACATGGTTATGGTGTACATGTAAAGCAGCTTCTGCATAGAAAAGATACATGATGATTCATGATAACAGAAAAACCACAAAACCCCAGATGTTCAAATAGGGTTTATAACGGAGTTGTGTGTTACATTCAATTTTATGCAGAAAATTGAACAACCCTTAAACTGCACACAAACCAGTTCACATGACATCATTTTAGTGACCAGCAGTGTCTTTCAAAGTCCAAGAGTTTGTCCCCCAGCTCTGGAACAGAACCACCGTTTCTTTCACTGCACACTAAATGAAGTTGTTAGCTTGCATTTTAGGTCTGTGTTGCATGAAAGATATGTATCTTTGGACACCTGCCTCACACTCAGCGCTGTGAGATGCTCACACTCGGGAAGACTTCCGGAAACAGCAGGATCTCCTTTCCTGACTCATCTGCACTCTGAAGTGCACGCTGTCTTCGCAGCATAGGCTCCTGGAGTGGAAAAGCAATGGAACCCTTTGCCTACAGTTAATTCACCTTTTCATCCTCTTTGCCCTCCCTTCCACCGACCTCCTGACTCCCCTTTCCCTCTTCTTTGCCTCCCTCTCCATCCTTATACCCTGACCCCTTTCTCTCCGTCTTTTATGTAAAAAGTGTAAAATTGAATGTTTATACAAAGATTATGTAATGCATTTCCATTGTGCTTCCGGGAGATGTGCTTTGTCAGGCCAATATTACTATGCAGCTCACAGAACCACAGACATTTTTTTTTCAGCTAGAAGAGAATTAGAGATAACCCCGTGGAGTGGCTTCCAAATTACATTTTAGCAGTGGAATCTTAGGTTTAAAGACAATTCTACGTGTGATCACAATATATAAAATTGATGAAGGTGGAGCTGCTGTTTGAAACAAGGAAGTAAGGAGGGCACAAGGCCCCCGTCCTCATCCCCGCTTGCCTTCAAGGAGCCCCAGTCTCCTCAGGAAACAACTGAAAAACCTTAATATCGTGCTATCTCCCATCTGAGGACCAGAAAGATCAAATACTTGATCCCAGGTAACATACCTTTTCAGTTACAAGGACACAAACACCAGCCGGCTTACTGTATTTGGGAATTCTAGGTGATTTGCTCTAATGTTAATAAAATGGGAATTCGGAGCTGATGAAAACACAGAATGACCTCAGGTGAAAAGTGGAGTTGTTATGCAACTTTAATACACATTTATTTAACATTTATACCGTGCTAGGCAATGAGCAGATATTACAAATGTAAAAAAGAAAGATTCGTTCCTTCAGGTTGCTTAGAGTCCAATAGCTGGAAAGATGCATAAAACAAAACAACAACCACCTCAGAGTTTCAGAAGAACAATATATAGAAAGAGCCTTGAATCTTCTTTGTGAAGTCATGGAAACTTGACAGACAAGGCAGGGTTTTCTCGGGGACATGGAAGACAGGAGCTGGCCAAGAAAAGGACATTTAGGCAGAGGCTCCAGCACGTATGAGACCATGGAGGAAGGAAGGGGTGTGGCTTCATCCAGAGACTACAAGTAGCCTGGTGGGGCATACAACGTGGGAGGGGGAATGTTGGGCAATGAGGTTGGAAAAGCAGAAAGAATCAAACACCTGTTTATCTTATAAGACACTGAGGAGAATAAGATAGGAGATTTCTGAGCAGGGAAAAATGACACGCAAGTTAGGAGGATGCAAATCAGGACTGTGACAGTGAAGGTGACAATGAGATACAGAGTCAAGAGGACTCATGGTGGATGATGAGTGAGAGTAAAAGATAAGATAGGGCCAGATTTCCAGTGTGAGCACCTGGGTAGATGGTTGTCAGTCTCTGAATAGGGACTATAGAAAGGAGATCACGTTTTAGACTCAGAGGAAATGAAGATTATTTTGGTTTTGAACATAATGAGTTAGAGAAGATTTGGGATCCTGATGAAAAAGCCTCATGCTTTTGGATAAAACGCTAAGAAGAAAGTCAACGATTTTTAAAAGGGGCTAGGGGAAGCCAGAGGGTAATGCCAGTTTATATGTGGTAACTAAAACCTTTTTAAGATTTCTCCAGAAGACCATAATGATGAAAAAGATAACAGAACAGAAGAAAGAGCCCTCAAGGACTCCAATATCGAAGTGATAGATACAGAATGAACGTCCCACAAATGAAGCTGAGAAGGGGCCACCAAGAGTGTAAGAGAACCATCCTAGCAAGAAAACTGTCATGGAATCAAACCAGATGAAGAAAGAACATCATGGGACATGGAGTGGCTGACTGTGGTCAATTCTATAGGGAAGCCAGGCCAGAGGAGAATTGAACATCACTGACTGTTTGTCTACAAGGAGGTCGTCTGCGGTCTTTGCTGGGCAGTTGAGCAGAGTGACTGGGGACAGAGAGGCTGCAGTCTAGCCCACATTGTCTGGGAAATAAATGTAACATGCGAAGCAGAGATTTTCACTGTAGGTCATTATTTCAAGAAGCTTTCCTCTGAAAGGAAGGGGAAATACGGGTTTTTGTACAAGGAAAATGGGAGGTAAATTAATTTCCTTTATGAGGGAAACTCAAGTGATATCCATGAAGCTGCCAAATCTGAAGATCCAAGAGAGGGAGAAATGGCAGAAGGAGAACAGCCCAAAGGAACTGAGAGACGATTCCCAAACCCTGGAGGCAATAATAGTCCTGAACGGATGGAAGATAGGTGCAGGAGGAGATGCTTCTAAATAGTGGAGTAGAATATGAGTTTCTCCAGAAACTAAATGCTGGAAGTGAGTGAGGAGGTAGCCAGGACAGACTTTGGAGACAGTTGGAAGTTTGGAAGAGTCCCTGAATACAATGGCTGAGGGCAGGAGAGAGACATGCACAAAAATTGCCCATTAATGTTGAAATATAACTGAGCTTAGAGATAGGAGTTTCTGACTCCGATCTAGCTCTAGGCAGATGGCCATTCTTAATCCTAGCCCCAGGGGGTGGGAAATGTGGTGATGGTATTATGAGATGCAGCTGCATTATGCCCATGTGTCAAGAGGACATTGGAGCATGTAAGAAGGAAAATGTGCATTCTGAAAACTTTCAAAGTTATTGAGAGGCTCCACTTCCCTCGTGCAGATTTAATCACCTTCCCTAAATTCCATCCCATCTTCCTATGCTCTTTGGGCAGAGACAAGCTACATTTTTCCTCTTCCTACCAGCAGCATACCCCTACTATTTCGCGTTCACTTTGAACTTCACTTTCCACTTCTCGGTGTCATCAAGACCAGCAACGGCAATGGGAGACCTTTCCGTCTGTAGGATGGTTGTGTCTGTAGAGGCCATTTGCAGTCCGTCAGAGGGCAGGTACGTCCTCTCTGCTCGGGGAAATTATCCCATATACATAATCATCAGCACTCCCTCTCTTGATATGGTCAGTTAATAACAATCTGTCTTTCCAAAGACCTCAACGAATTCAGGTGTTGTCGCCTTAAAGAGTGTTTTCACCACTAAAATTGCTCTTAGAGATAGTGGGGGGATAAAAAATCAAATGAAGTCATTTCCCTCCTACCCTTTTGCTACCTACTTGGAAATCATTAGTACAAATGATAGTTACCCTAGCAATAGCGATGCAATCAAAACAACCCCATCCATCTCAGTGAGCCATGTTGCTGGCTTGGCTATTCCATTGGCTGCTAATTAACAGTGACACACATTAATGGCCCCAGCAGCAGGGTCAGCACAGCATTAGTAGGGCTTTAGCACAGGCAGAAATGATAGATATGAAAGTCTTTTCTCCAGCACCAAAGAAGAAGGGGTGGGGGGCATGAAAGTCACTGGACAGCAGATCTCCCACGGAAGCTGCTCTAAAGCAGCAGGCTTCCTAAATCTGAGAGAAGAAAATACTGAATGAAAACAAGTCCCTGCTTCTGGGTTCCTGAATAATTTTATGTTTAATTCAAAAGAATGCAAACTTAGTCTTGCACAAAGTAAAGGAGAGCACCACCGTGCAGAGTCTGGGGGAGGGATGACAGGCTCATGGTGGAGAGAGGCTTTTATTCTGAAACCTTCCCTCTAGTCCTTAGGTTGGTTTTTACTGAAAAACACAAAAGTAAAATTAAAAAACCCCACCGACACTGTTCCACTACATCACAACTATAGCCTAAACTGTGTGGCGCTAGAATCAGCAGCTGTCCAGAAAGGGGCTTTGAGGCCCTTCTTAAAAGAAATGTCCCTTGGGGTACCTGGGCTCAGTCGGTTAAGCTCAGGTGATGCAGGTTCGTGAGTTCGAGCTCTGTGTTGGGCTCTGTGCTAATAGCTCAGAGCCTGGAGCCTGCTTCAGATTCTGTTTCCATCTCTCTCTGCCCCTCCCCTGATCACGCTCTGTCTCTGTCTCTCTCAAAAATAAACAAACATTAAAAAAAAGAAATCTCCCTTAGCGTTAGAGAGACTGAAATGGATTCTTCAGGAGCTCCTCTAAATTGTTTTTAATGTTAATTTATTTTTGAGGGAGAGGGAGAGAGAGAGAGAGAGAGAGAGAGAGAGAGCATGAATTGGGGAAGGGCAGAGAGAGAGAGGGAGACACAGAATCCGAAGCAGCCTTCAGGCTCCAATTTGGCTGTCAACACAGAGCTTGATACGGGCCTCAAACTCAGGAATCAAAAGATTGTGACCTGAGCCAAAGTCCAAAACTTAACCGACGATGCCTCCCAGGCGTCCCCAGGAACCCCTTATAAAGGAACAACTGCATTACTCCGTCAAGTTTACCCAATGCTCTAGTGCCCTCTGGCTTTGCAGGGTTCTGAGCGGGCAGCAGGTACTCATTAAATACTTGTCTACTAAATGAATATGTCGACCCCTGATTTTTACCCACGTCATCCTGACTAGTCTATCTGATTACACTTTGCGCCTATCCTTGAGCAATGTCCAGAGAGTCACAAAGACAAATCGGTGATGGAGCTGGCGGTTAGAGGACATGGAGTTCAGGGAACAGCTGGGGAGGAAGGACAGGAGGGTTCAGGGTAACGAAGTACAGCTTGAGGGCCTCAGGCACCTGTCAGGAGGAAAAACTGAAATGATAAGTGGGTGTGGGCAAAGACAAAGGTGTCTGCCCAGAAACCTCAGAAGGCAACCTGGGGGCCTCCCACTTCTGGGGAGGAATGTGAATCCAGCCCCCTACTCCGATGCTTCTCTTTTCTGTTGTCTCTTCCCCTTGTCTCCAAGGGAAGCAGACTGTTTGTTTGCTGTGCATAAGCGCTGCGGTACACAAACAGATTGACATAAATTTATGCCAGCCTTTCTTGTTTAAAAACATGAATTATTCAAGAAATATTACAATATTAATTAGAAATCATTAAAATACGAGTGTTGGGGGAGGGAGGAATGAGATGGTGCATTAGCAAAATCGCATTTAGCCCAAACAGAAAGTGTGCCAAAGCCGCTTAATCATTGTTTTGATAGTCAAAATACCATAACACCAGTTTCACAGAACGGGGGAAAGGAAGGCTCTTGGAAGCTTCTGCTTCCCATTATTATTGGTGAGATTAATTATTTATGGAGCTCCGGCAGTGTACTGGGTGCTCCAGAAGACACAAATAAGAAGAGGTTTCTGCCCGAAGGGCATAGGAGAGAAATCAGAGCAGCACCAAGTTCTGACACACACACCCAGCCAGTGATTAATGATCAAGAGGATGAGGGGCTTTTGCTTTGACTTCTCAGTTTGCTCAGTGCTTTGAGTTTTCAGCTTTCAGAGAAAATCACAAAGTGAATGTTGTTACTAAAGAATTCCATGGAAGATATGAGCTTTCGGGAGCCCTATAAGTGAGGGAAATATATAAATCTGGGAGGTCAATGTCACATTTACAAACCATGGAGGGCAGCAAGAATAAACCAGGGATACTGAAGGCATTCACTGTATTGAGTAAAATAGGTCTGGAGGATTCCCTGGTGATGGTGATTATTTCATACTTATGCGTCCACAAACTACAATTATTACACAAAATGCGCACATGATAGAAATTCTGCAAATCAGGAAGGTTACGACACTGGTGAATGTATATTATCATGTATACAAATATGACACCAGTGCTGACATACGGTGATCATTTAAAAAAGGGACCTCAGTGTGACTGATACAACAATGCATGTGAAAGACAAGATCAGGAAACACCATGAGTCAGTTTATCTCACTTTTAAGAGGGGCCATTTCAACAGCGAATTAACTATTTCATGGTGGTAGGGTATCCTTCCAAGGCTGCTACGTGGAACACGAATAGAATCCTTGTGACCTCAACTGACTACAATACCTTCCACACCACACCAGAAGAGGCTGAATCAATGAGCAAGTGATTATCACACCCTGCAGGTTATGGGCAGAAAAGAGTGAAAGCGGGCTTGCAGAGAGACAGGAGTGGAAACTAGTTCAACCTTTTGCCCTATTTGGCTTAGTCCATGCCCAGCTACAGACTGTGGTCATGCCAGAGCACCACCAGCACTGACTTTAAGGTGTGGAGATGGGCATGGCAGAAGGAGCCTCGGAATCTTACAGTCATGCCCAAATTGACAAGACCTTAAAAGCCACCAAGGACATTGAGGCTATGCTGTGTCTCCCTCATTTAGAAAAAGAGCCTGTTCTATTGCATGATCATCTATGGCTCCCGGACTGTGGGGACTTCGTCTTACTCCCTCCGCATCCCCATCGCAGGTCAATCTCCGCATATTCAGAAATGCTGAAGGTAGGGTTTGAATCCCTTATGGCTGGCATACAGAGTCAGGAAATCAAATGGGTCTGAATAGAAACATGTAGCAGCTGAAGGAAGAGGAGTGAATCCAGAAACGAGGAAAGATGAACCCAGAAAAGCCAATCTCAAATACAAGTTGGGAATCTAGACCCACAGTGGATCAAAGTCTTGGGAACAGCAACAATCACAAAGGAAGAGATGAGGGAATTCTTCAGGGCCTGTTCCAACTGGCTTTTTATTTCTTTTCACAATTCTCATGGGTATCTCCTCTCACAGAGTGCCATTGGTTGCTGAGGGAGCCTTCTGACAGGCTGCATGGGCCCTAGTATGCTCAATAAATATTTGTGGGGTGAATGACTCAATGATTTTAATTTCAGTTCAAGTCCATCTAGGCACCAGCAGATGTTCAGGGAATCTAAATTAATGTACTTCCCACTCGACATATATAAATTGACCGATATTACTAACAGGATGTGGAGACGGGTTGGAACAAATGTGACTATTTATAAAAACCAAAGATAAGTGAGGCAGTTATAGAACCTTAGAAGTTGGGGAGTTT
Source organism: Hyaena hyaena (assembly GCF_003009895.1). Lineage (NCBI taxonomy): Eukaryota > Metazoa > Chordata > Mammalia > Carnivora > Hyaenidae > Hyaena > Hyaena hyaena. Next base: position 188,164 of record NW_024081389.1, on the reverse strand, counting down.
TCCAGACTCATTAAGCAGTCTCCAAACAACAATTTTCTTGTAGCATTTGCATTGGTTCCTCACATATTGCCCAGTATTGCCATATGTCCCTTCCAGTACGGACACTTTTATTTTTCTTGTGCATCTGAACCCTCTTTGTTTCCACTCAGCTAAGACCAGGGAATCTGTCTTCGATCAGTCTGAGTTCAGGCACAAATATGTCTTAGTTAACTCTCTTTTTGTCTTTCTCAAAATACACAGGGGCACGCACGCGCGCGCATGCACACACCTCATATTCACACAAAAGGGGAAGTAAATATATTAACTTTTTCATTAGATCCACTTATTTTTTTCTAGGGATGTTGCTTTTAACTTCTGGGAGTGGGAATAGGAGTTATTTTTAACGCTGCAGTAATAGCTGTAATAACAGTCCAGAAAAACAACCAGCAGAATAAAATAAAGGTAAGGATCCATTTGGAAGAAAATACAAGTATAATGGGATACTTGACCCCACAAACATGACCTCAATAACTGATCAAAAGCATTGCGCTTTCCAAATAATCAGGATGCAATTTAATATAGTAGTAACTGCCCAGGTTACAAGATCAACTGTCACAGTCTGAATTTCTTTTGAGTTCATGTTTACGAGCTCTGAATATCTTGGCAGAATAAAAAGCTCAAAAACAGCATACCTCCACTTGAAGAAAAGAATGTACCAAATGCTTCTTGATTCATTTATCAACTGATCAGGCATCCAGGTTTGATTCAGGTTCACCCTCCTAAGGCTCTGTTTCAGCTACAAAACCAAAGTGCAGGGAAGCAGCAGTAACAATAGGGACAAAATTTGACTCAAATGGTCATGCTCCAGTTAACATTATGGACTAAAACCCTCATCCCATACCTATATCCTCTGGGATGGAATGTAGGCCAAGAAGAAGTATGGTGCCTCTCAAAAGGGAAACTTTAAGATGAGCAGAAATATGTTTGTATGCCATACACTCTCAGCACCATGTTCTTTATAAATATAAATACTCTTGAAAGTTAGGTTTTACTTGAAACTGTCTAGGCATGCTCCAGACTGATTCATTAGAAACCTCTAGGATCCAATAGGCTCTTCTGGGGAAAGGAACCATATCCCCAGGTACCATGACCATCAGTTGAACTAGGGTCAGCCTACCTGAACTTGAGAGTCCTCAGCGCCACCACCACACTACACATCTGAGAATATGCATGGTGCTCTCAGGGCCTGCGGGTTCTCAAACAAAATCAAGAGGGGAGGTGGCTGTCTACTGGCCAGAGAGCCCACCCTGGGCTGCATACCTCTTACTATTTTATTAAAAACAAAACAAAACAAAACACTCTTCAAAAAGGTGGTCAAGCAGTTTGGTGGCAGTGGCCTTGCAGCAGACACAGAGATGCGGACCTTTGTGAAGACCCTGATGGGCGAGTCCATCACCCTTGAGGTTGAGCCCATGACACCACTGAGAATGTTAAAGCCAAAATCCAAGACAAGGAGGGCATTCCACCTGACCAGCAGCATCTGATTTTTGTGGGCAAACAGCTAGACGATGGCTGCACTCTCTCAGGCTCCCATCTAGAAAGAATCCACCCTGCACTTGGTGCTTTGCCTTCAGGGTGGCAGCACTGAGCCTTCCCTCTGCCAGCTGGTCCAGAAATACAACAGCAACAAGACGATCTGTAGCAAGTGCTAGGCTCACCTGCACCCCCACACTGTCGAGTGCTGCAAGAAGCAGAGCCACACCAACAACCTGCACCCCAAGAAGAAGGTTACATAAGGCTCCTCCACTGGCCCTTCCTTTGTCTGCAGGGTGACGTCTGGCCTGAGCCCCAAGGGCCTCGGGCCTCAAAGTTTCTCTTTCAATGCAAACCAACCAACCAACCAACCAACCAACCAACCTCAGGAAATCCACATTTGCCTGTTGCAAAATCTCTCACATGTACTATACAGGGTCAGTCAATCCTGGCCTAAATGAAAAAACCTAGTACCCAAGACACATCTAGAAAATGATACTGTAAGGACTTTCCATCATTCTTCTCTGGACATTCTTCTACTCTCCCACAACATCCTCAAAACATAGATTTCTAAATGTTAAGAGTCCAGATCATGCTAATTAGAAGTGGTATACGCCAGGGCACGTGGGTGGCTCAGTCAGTTAAGCGTCTGACTTTGGCTCCCGTTATGATCTCACGGTTCATGACTTCAAGCCCCTCATCAGGCTCTGTGCTAACGGCTCAGAGCCTGGAGCCTGTTTTGGCTTCTGTGTCTCCCTCTCCCTTTGCCTCTCCTCCACTCCCTCTCTGTCTCTCTCTCAAGAATAAACATGAGAAAAAAATTTAAGAAATAGTATATGCCATAACATAAACTGACAGAGTCAAAAAAGTCAACAGGATGCCTGTATTTGAATGTGTCAAAACTGTAGCAAGAGATGGGTCTTTCCATTCTGTCATCCTGTGGAAACATGCTCCACAGTGACCACCCCCAGATGTCTTTAGATGCCTTGTCATCCTAAATGCTTCCTTTTGAAAGCCTAGCATGAGGGCAATTTCTTCAACCTTCTGGATAGAGATTGGGATACTTCAGATACTGCACTGGTTATCACAACATAAGGGAGAATTTACTGCAGCAGGACGAAAATAACCAGGGGTCTCAAAATGAAACCCTCATCTTGGTGTTTTTTAATACTTATATATTTTTTCAGCATCAGGGAATCTGCATCTTGCCCATGGCTAAGGCTCACAGAATATGATTACACTAATATCCATGCTGGGTGCAGTTGTCGTCCGCAGGCCAAGGAGCAAAGGCCACATAGAGTCCTGACCTCTCCCTACTGAAAGGCTATGCCTCCCTAAAATTAAAGCCAAGAAAGCAGAGCAGAGGAGACAAGTAAATATCCCCTTTCCCCGTGGCACCTCCTGCCTAATGGGAATCGTAGTTAATGATCTGAATCGAAAGCGAAGTCTTGTTTTATGGAATGCTCACTCTTTGTTAAGCAAAGCTGTTTGGGCGAAGAACCATTCTATTGATTTAAAAATTGATTTCTTCTTCCCCCCCCCCGCTTCATATAACTAAAACATGGCTCACAAATCACAGCTCTTTTATTCTTCTGGCTACAACCTAGGCTGAATCTCTCCCAACCTACTTGCCGAGGGATGTCTGATGGAGGAAGTAGGAACATTTGGACAGAGATTGTTCAAGATTCTATTAAAGGTTTCAAGTGGCTTCCTTTGAACATTTGGTAATTTATATTTCGAGTCCCTTGGTATAATTATTGTAATTATCATTAATCATCAACTTCCAGACCCAATCGAAATACAGAACATTGGAAAGGTCAAAGCAATGGAGAATTCTACTATTCTTCACAGAAGATATGAGGCATTAACATTCTGATGCTCCACTTGTGTGACAAAGATTGTAATGAAAACAGAAAATAGCACAAGATTAATGTGTTCTCATGATAAGAATCATCATAAGGAAAAGAGAAAGTGGAGCGGACTTAACCCACTCCTGTCACAGAGGCACAGTGATGAGAGGGTTGAGGCGGAGGGGCAGGCTGTGGCGGTGTGGCCCCACCCTGCCAAAGAAGATCATCCCTTCCTTCTTTTGTGGAGTAACAAAAGATAAGAAGCCAACTCAGGAGCACAGGAGGTCACATTTTGAACAATTCAGTAGACTCCTGGGTGTCTGTCTGGCTCCTTCCCTAGATATCTGGCTCCAGATCTGATCACTCACTTGACCTTCAAAGCCATATCACAACCACATGCTAGAAATTCACCTGCAGGTTCAAAACAGGACTCATCGTCTCTCCTCTGAACTGAATCCATCTCCGGTGGACAGAATAAGGACAGTGCTCAAATGTCAGATTCTGGAGGACTCCACACCCATATTCAAATCCCAGGTTGGGCATGTAGTACATGATCCTGATGAAGACACTGGCCTTTCCATGCCTCCATTTTCCTATTTGTAAAATGTGCTTAATAGGATCTGCTCTGCAGTGTTATTTTAAAGATAAAGTGAGGCAATATACTTAAACTACTTAGCACATAGAAAGTGCTCAATAAATGTCAGCTATTTTTATAGTACCATCCCTTTATTCTTATGAAGTCCATCTAGTTACTTAAGCAGAAAAAGATAAGTCTGGGAATTATACTGTATTTCTCCATCTCTGTCAAAATGGACCGAATTCTGGCAATTGTACTCCCTTCATGTCCTTCCTCTCTTTTCTTTCAATTTTCATTGCCTCTGCCTTGACTCAGACCCTTACAACTCTTCCCAGCATGAATTTCATTATCGTCTTCCTGTCTCTATACTTCCCCCGTTCTAAACCATCAGCCACATGGGAGCCAAAGTTCTCTTCAAAAGCACATAATGTAATGTTCTTCTCCTGCTTAAATTCGTCAGTGGCTTTCCAGCCCTGTAACTATAGCTTCAATTCCATAGGGAGGCATGTGAGGCCCCCATGATCCAGCCCAGACTCTCCTTCCCACCGTCCCTTCTCTTGGACACCTCCACATTCCCCATGCTCCAGACATGCCCTGTTTCCTCCAAGCCCAGCACAGGCCTCCCAGGCTTTCTCACCTCTTTTGTCAGGTGCTGTTCCCTGCATCTGAAATCAGTGTCCTCCTACATCTGGTCAGCCACTTCTTTTTTTTTTCTTTTTAAGTTTATTTATTTATTTTGAGAGAGAGTAAAAGAGTGCACAAGCAGGGAAAGGGGAGAGAAAGAAAGAGAGAGAATCCCAAGCAGGCTCTGCACTGGCAGTGTAGAGCCCATTGTAGGGCTCAAATTCACCAACTGTGAGATCATGACCTGAGCTAAAATCAAAAGTCAGACGCTTAACTGACTGAGCCCCCCAGACACCCCTCTGGTCAGCCACGTCTAATCCATGAATGACTCAGCACAAGCATGCCTCTCAGAAGGTTCCCTGAGCCTCTTCTCGCTGACGTAGCATTAAATGTCCTCACAGCACTTAAAATACTCTCCTGCCAATATCGATGTTGGATTTTATTGTGCATAGGTCCCCATCCCCCACTGGGCCCTGAGCTTCTAGAAAGCGCAGACACTTTCTTTTCATCTCTGTGAAGCCACATCTTAGCCTTGTGTCTAGCATGTAGGAGATGCACAATAAATTTTTGTGAATAAATTCACGTTATCTTTCTTGTCTCTCTTGCTATCTACAATTATGAATGAGAAGGGAAGTGAGATAAAATCTGATCACTTCCATTTTGTTTCTGGTTCACCATTCAAATGGGAAATGAGTTGAAAAAACTCCTAAAGTGAAAGGGAAAATAAGGATTGCGGATTGTCTACACATTTCCAAGATTATTCAGGTTCTTTGCTTTGGCTGCTGATAGAAGACAGTGTAGCAGGGCCTGCTTAAATGTACCAGCAGGCTAAAGATAATTGTAGTAATTTGCTGAAATGTGTCCCTTTAAATCACCTCTGTAGAATAGAGAAAGGAATGAGCAACATTATGATGAAAAATTTTTAAAGCTAACTTTTTCATCTGAGCAGAGATTCAGGGGAATTGTCCTCTATGACTAGTTTTCTGGAAGTCCATTAAGGAAGCCAGCAGGGAAAACCATAAAGAGCAGTAATTCTACTTGACAACTCAAAGGTAAAGAAGTCAAAGGAGCCAATTCTAGTATCCTACAGAGAGGGTGTGCTGTCTGTCTTTCTGCCAGGGGCAAACAGCTACCATGAGAACAACAAAGGCTGTAGCTGGTCCCTCTGTTTGAAGAGTTCCTCTCTGCACTCCTACTAGTGAGAAGGGAAGAGGAACTCCTCAGTAGGAGAGACTCCCCTCGGAAGACTCCAGAAGACCCCAAGAGCTTTGTCAATGGGCAGTCTCTGGAGCTGGGCTGACCAGGTTGGCTATCTACTGCTGGAGGCAGTGACAGTCAAGAAAAGCTAAATCACGGTCAAGGAACTAAGCAAAGCTTGTAGCTAGAGAGATAGTACTGAGGTCTGAAGGGAGAAACAAGGTCAGAAGCAGGAAACCAACAACATCAGAAGCCAGGAGTGAGTGTGGAAGAGATCAGGGCCAGGGACTCAGGGTGAAGGCTGTGGATGAAGCAGGGGGGCCAGAGGGCAGACTTTCATGAGCTGTGGCCCGTGTAGAGTGAGGGTGGTTTGAGTTCTTAGAGCAGCTGGTCAGGATGGAGCAGCCAGAGCTCTTTCACAGAAAAAGAAAAATATTAGAATTATTTCAAGCGAACCATGTTCCATAGGAACAGATGGGCAATGAGGAAACAGAAGGACATCAGTCCTGAAGCTGGAAAGCAGGGGGACATGGCCACACAAAGGAAACAGGAAAACCTTAGCACCCCAGAAGCTACGTGAGTGTCCACACTGGGTCAACACCTTTAGCAGCAATCATCCTACCTTCATCTGAAGCGCCTGATAAAAACCCCTGTTGGGATCAGACAATTCCTCCCCTATTATGCACAAGCCCATCTCAGCTGGGATCTGGCTCTCCCTGCCCTGTCTATCCCTGTCATACTGATAAATCCGTCGGATGGTCTCCCTTGCCTTCATAATTCATCTCTGTAAGCTGCTGCCTCTCAGCTCACCTCCTCTGAGTTGTGTGTTCCATGGTGCTCAGGCCGTTCAGGTCTTTCATATGCTGCACCCTGAGCAGGCCCAGGGCAGAGAGCAGTGTCTCCCCATGCGCGTCTGCATGTGTTGGAGAAGATGCTCAATAAAAATCCTCAAATGTAATGAGACAAAACTACTCATAGCTCAAGAAGGAAATGATTTATGGTCATTGTTACAGAAAACCAGGCTTTGAGAAGCTGGATGGTTCACCTGCACATGCATCTGATATGTAACAAAGAGTTTTCTGAAATACATTCCATTGTGTATTGGATACCAAATCCTGCGTGGAAACAAAGTAACATTTCCAGAGAATGGAAGTAAGATGAATTCCAGGAACCCACAAATCCTGGGCCTGAAAATGAGTCTTAGAGGAAAAGGACATTCTTCCCCAATTCCAGATGATAAGAGGGATTTGGGCTGAAAAAAGAACACACACATTAGAAAATAATAGGATTGGGGATTAGGAGGTTATGTCTCTTTCAAACAGAAAATTGCAGTTGAGCTCATCAAGACAACCTAAAAACAAATACAGAGGAACACTCCCAGATTTAACTGTGTAGCTAGTTACTGTGGAAGGATGATGTCCAAAAAAGGCTGGTAGAGTTAAAAATATCCAATTATTCTGGATTTAAAAAATACTTGAAAAGGAGTCACAACCAATTTTGAAAACCTAATTAATGATAAGTAAAACAAAGTTGAAATTATAAAAAAGACAAAAGAATAAACAAAATATCACTAAGATTTGATGATCTGATGATCATGATTAAAATGCCAGTTGAAATACATGTCCTATTGATTATGAATAAGCCCATTAGAAGGAAGTGTTAGTGGGGCACCTGGGTGGCCCTGTGGGTTGATTCTTGATTTTGGCTCAGTCATGATCCCAGGATCATGGGCTCAAACCCCACAGAGAGCTCCATATGGGCATGGAGCCTGCTTGAGATTCTTTCCGTCTGCCCCTCTCCCCTCTCCCTCTTCTCCCTCCCCTACTCCTGCTCCCTCTCTCTCTCTCAAGTAAAAATAAAAAGAGGAAATGTTAGTAAGTCTCATTCGCTATAGTCTAAAAGGGTATCCACCCCACCTCCACTTCCTCCAATGTCTACTAGAGGGGTTGACTGGGTAAACAGTAGTGGCTACTGGGATGCATTCTGCCATTCCAGGAAACCCAGTGCTGGCCCCTGAGTTTTAACGCAACCAAAGAGAATGTGTAGTTAGGTACTGAGCACAGGGGAGAAGAACATAAACCTGGAGCCATGTGAAATTAATAACCAGTATCAGCACTGCAAACAAACCATGTGAGATACAGAAATATTCAAAAGATAAGGTGCATACAAAGAGTAACAGAGCCAGTTTGGAGTTTGAAGGACAACAAAAGCCATAGGCACTCACACAGTGGGTTAAGGATGTGGTCTCTGAAGGTAGAGCGTCTGGGTTCAAATCCCCATGAATGGCCAGCTGTATACTTTTGGGCAACTTATGCAACCTCTTTTATGCCTTGCAAGTTTAATAGCACACATCCCTTAGGCTGTTACACATTAAGTAAGTTCAATCATAGAAAGTACTTTGGAAAATATGGGCACAAGACAAGCTACATATTTGCTACCATTGTTATCCAGTACGGATTATACATCTTAGAAACACAACCATGAAGCAGAAGCCAACATGAAACTCGGGGACTTGTTAACAGGTCATGGCAACATTAACTGAATCAATTACTAATTTTAAGTGCATATAATATGTTGGGCACTTTGCTAGGTACTTGAGACATTACAGTAAATGATGCAACCACATAAAGGAGCTAGAGGAATTGTATACCCATCAGGCTAGGCATAGAAGTGAGCCGGAGAACATGTGAGAATTAAACATTTTCTTTCTTTTCCCATCGTTCCTGGAAAACCAAATCCAAAGCCACTGGGTAAGACAATCCAAGCTAGTAGTTGGGGAAAGCCAGGATTTCCCAGAGCTGGGGGTTAGAGTCCTTAAGATTGAGAAAGGGGAGGTTCACCAAAGGGGGGAGGGGTGTTGTCATGGGGCATCAGAGCCTAGCTAGAATGAGGAGGGCATCCAAGAGAGAGGTGTGGACCACAACAAGATTTCACACACAGAATGGGGCAAACAGGGCATCACAGACACAAGGATTGATCAAAGCAGTAAGAACATTGAGGCTGATGAGAACCAGGTTTCTCACTGCTGAACAAAGTTACAAATAGAGAGAGAACATTAGACTAAGCCCTGTGACATAGGACTTGAATTGGATGCATTCACATGAACTCTGATGTTCCATGTCTATAGATAAATGTAGAAATAGAGATCAATAGCCAACAAGATATCCCATCACCCTCTAATACTTTAGTGTATGTCTCCTATAAACAAAGGCATTCTATACAATCCAATCAAGACAGACAGGTTTTCCTTCAGGTTTTAAGGAACCACAGCAGTGTAGATCTTGCGAATGCAGCCAGCCTTGGGTCAGGGCCCAGAGCAGAAAAAAAGGGGGAAAAACAGATCTCCCCTACTCTCAGTCTCACAGGACAGGGGTCCTTTGTTCTAGTTCTCTGGTCATAAACTGGTCTGGCTTCTCTCAGAGACTGCACTGCCTGCATCCACTGTCAAGTTCCCTGATTTGGCCTGCTCATGGGTCAAAGCTGGGAGAAAAAGCATCCATGGGAGAGGGCAGCTCACCCCTCCTTTACTCCTTGTTTTTCATGGTTGAACTTTCCTCCTCATTCCACCTGCTACTGTTTATATTTCTGCCCTTAAGTAGTTTGATTTTTTGTTTTTGTTTTTATTTGTATTTTAAGCAGTCTTTACTTGTTACCACTGAAAGTCATAGACTTTACAGGCCCTACTCCATCTTGGCAGAAACCCCAGTATCTTTTCTACATCTGTCAGCAGGGAAGGCCAGCTTCACGGGTGTGCTATTTGTGCACTCACATGGGGCCCAAGGCTCAGGGGGACCCTATGCTTGCTTTAATGCTCTGTTGCTGCAATCTTGAAATCCTTAATAATTTTATCAGCCTGTATGAGTGAAGTTCAATGGAATAATGGAGCACATGCATGGGTTTAGGAGAGCCGCACGATATGCAATGTGCACTACTGTTTCTTGCTAGCCCCATTAGCATGTAGCATTCATGATGTCTTGTGAATACAAAATTCCAGTAGACTCACAATGCATGAGAGTTCAGGACTCAAAGCAAGTACTGGATAAGTATATTATATCTATAACTGACATCCCCAAGAAGCCATACTTTCTGTTAGAAACCCAACTTTCTTTGAATGCAGAAAGAAGACAATGGTGGTTTAAGAGACCCAAGTGACCAAAGAAACCTGTTGTATTATTTTTACGTTATTTCTCTGTTAGCCAACAACTGACAGTGAAAATGATGGCTTAGAAAGAAAGAGAAAGACAACAGTTCCTTTGTAAAATGGTGCCTTTTCTTTCAGTCCACTTTTACTCATCAGTAGGGCAAAGTAGTGACTATGGGTAGAATGTGAACAAAGAAGGAAGTAAAATAAAACAGCTGAGTTAGTTTTGTGTGGCACATTCCCTATCGTGGTAAGAACAAAATACATATGCATGTATAAATTGTGGCATTTCGGTGATTCGGCATAAGAGTTTAATGTTCTTATATTTGCATTTAAAACTGGCATTGAACAACATAAAGATAAATGGTAAAATGTATGCTAATAATTTAACATTTTAATTTTTTAACTTAGAATAATGTTAAATAGCAAATAAAAATACTATGACAAATTGAGAGAGAGTTCACAGAAGAAAGGAAAAAGCTTTGTATTTAGCTTCTTTTACCGGTACTTCTTTCCTAACTTTCGAACATGGGATCCTTTATTTTAACTTTGCACTGAACCCTGAAAAGTATGTAGCCATCCCTGTCTGTCAATTTTGTCCTGAATCCAAATCCAATTTTGGATTCTCCTAAGGAGCTCTCAGTTTATTGGCGATATATTCCTCCGAAGCCTACCTAGTTAATAACCCCTCTCCCCAACTCAAGTCCAGGAAGAATATTAGCCTGCAAGCTGAAATTCAGAATACCTGAGATGAGACTAAGCATTGCACCCTATAAATATCTTCAGGGCAGGCAGCTGGACTTGACGGCCATTTTTTTATTTTACATCTTTGCAAAAACATGGCCAGTCCTGTTATCAGGAGCAGTAAAATGCCCAAACAATCCTATCAGCACTAAATTGAATTGACTCTCCATCTATGCCCTAATTTGCCATCATGGACTTTGTGGAATGAGCCTCAGACTTAGAATCAGAAGTACTAGGCTTGGCATGCTGTTTAATATTATGTGTTTTCATGTGTAAAAGCTCCACTGGCAATACCAACTTCCAAGAACTGTTCTTAGGATTGAATGAACATATACAAGTTGGTCAGCAATCATATATATTTGCGCGTGGTTATCGGTCAATTTTAAATCATTGTCCAAATAGTTCATGAGATTTATATTGCAGTTTTGTCACTTCTCTGAACCTAGAGATGATTTAAAAAACAATGCAGTCGATGGGAAGTGCCTTGTGAAATAATGCATACAAGGTTCTGAAACTACGAATGTAGCTTATTACAATGATCATATTCAGAGTTCAGGCTGTATCTTGAATTAACAAGTTTCCTTGTCCTTCTCTTCTTACCTTTACCATTTTTCTCAAAACTTCAAATCTGAGCATTTTCCTTTGTTCTCACAAAACCATGGGAACTGATCAAATTCTGCCACACTCTTCAAAACTCTTCTGTCGCTTCACTGTTAGACTTTTTTCCCATCTGACCAAATCAACTCATGGAATGTCTTGACTTGTAAAATTCATAGAAAGAAATGGACTCACCTGCTGCTAAAATGATGAGAACACTACAGATGGCCATGATGAGAAAGAGCACTGTTGTTTTAATCTGAGAAAGTAATCTAACAGGGGCGTAAAATTAAATGCTAACCTTACACGGTTCCCTAGTTTGTTGTAATATAAACTTAAAAAAAAAGATATTTTCAAGTAACTTAAGCTTATCCTTTTTCTATATAAATTTTATTTAGTTCTATCAGATGCAATTAGGGTACAAAAACCAAACACAGATGTTTATAAGTTTGAACCCCTTCCATTTACAACTTTGATGAGTTTATCTATCTTAGCTTGTGCTTCCTGTAATTTGCTCTGGGACAGAAGAAAGACACACCAAGTGATGTGAGATTAAAATAGGAAGGACAAGTCTTACCCAGGCAAGTGGATGATTTACATTTGCCATGTAAATGCAATTTTTTGCAGTTATGTCCCAATTATTTATGGCATTAAGGGACAAGGATAGCACAGATGAAAGAATCATAGCATCTCCGGGTTGGAGGTGCTTAAAGGTCCTGTAGTTCAATCACTCATATGATGGTAAATTTAATTCCAGAGCCTCCTTCCTATACCAAGTAGACTTCCAGCATGTGCTTGAATATCTTTAGTGATGGCAAAAGGCTAGCTCATTTCATCCTTGAATAATTCCATTAGATTTTGGCTCAATCTAAAGGACAAATCTTTCTATCCTTCTATAACTTCTAACCTATTCTTTGATAATGGAAGGTGAAGACTATACTTATCAATCTTTGTATCTCTAGTGCTTATGATTGCACCCAACAGTCACATAGTAGGATTTCACTCCTTATTTACTAAATATAACTGAAATACAGATACAAAAACAGTGTTTCCCAGGCAATCTTGTCTCCAGCCCTTCCAGAATTCCTCGGAGTCATGACTTCAAAATCCCTTATCATTCTGATGCCTTCTCATTAAATGACTTTTATCTGTATTCTCTTTCTAATTATGTTGTCTCCAAAATAAAACAGAATATTGCAAGTTTGTTCTTACAAATACAGAGTATAATATACCGGCAACTCCATCAACCTAGAAATGCTATGGCCCAGAATTAAAATATCCTGTGTCAGTGGCTACCTCCTACAGAAGGGCACTGATATTAGATCAAGTCCTTTACCAAGGGGCTGCTGCTGCAGAATTCTGTGTTCCTGAATTATATTCATAGATGTGTGTGTGTGTGTGTGTGTGTGTGTGTGTGTGTGTGTGTGTTTGGACAAAAGCATAAGACTTCAATGTAACTTGAGTGAAGTCTAGAAACATCTGGAGACAGTGAGCATTATATCAACTCAGGTTTAACCCTCACACTACTTATTACTGGTTGTGTGATTTAGGCAAGAAACTTCCATTTCTCAGAGTCTCATGTTCCTTTGTTAACATGGGATAGAATGTCTATTATTTAAAAATCATCTTTTGGGATGCCTGGGTAGCTCAGTCGGTTGAGTGTCCAACCCTTGATTTTGGCTCAGGTCATGCTCCCGGGGTTGTGGGATCAAGCCCCACTATGAGCTCCACATTAAGCATGAAGACTGCTTGGGATTCTCTTTCTTTCTCTGTCTCTCTCTTTCCCTCCAGCTGACCCTCCCCCACTCACATATACATGCTCGCTGTCCAAAATAAAAAAAAATTATAAATAAATAAGTGAAGGAATAAATTTGTCTTTTGAAGGACAACTGGATGAATAGAGGTGCCATTTAGTGAATTAAGATGACTACAAAAGGAGAGATTTGGTAAGTGGAGGCTTGGCATTCAGGTTCTATTTTAGGTGCATTAAGCTGGAATGCTTATTAGGCAATGGAGTGGCAGTGTCAGGTTGACAGAAGAAAACACATGCCAGGATTGAGAAGGGTCTAGGCTTGAGCTATAGATTTGGAAGCTCAAAGCTAGAGCTTCATATCAGTCATGAGATTTGGGAAGTTTCCTAGAAAATGAGAATGAAGAAAAATGTCCTTGGTCCCTCTAACATTGGGAAGAAATAGCAATGGAGACCAAAAAAAAAAAAAAAAAGATCACTGAGGTGGGAGGGAAACCACCGAGAGAGAGTGCTGTCTTGGGAGAAAAGCTCATTACCATTGTTTTCTCTTATCCTGCTGAGAGGTCAGGTAATTTGAGGAGTCACACATTAGCTCCAAACTCTAGCTTCTGGAATACTCCCCGATATATTATAGGCCCTAATGAAGTGGTAAGTGTTATTATTTTAGACCTTAACTCAGTCATCCAAATATTTATTCTGTCTTCCGGCTTCAAGAGTCTCCCCCAGTCACAGATCAAAAATAGAAATCATTAGGGGCATCTGGGTGGCTTAGTCGGTTAAGCGACCGACTTTCGCTTAGGTCATGATCTCGCGGTTCGTGGGTTCGAGCCCCGTGTCGGGTTCTGTGCTGACTGCCAGCTCAGAGCCTGGAGCCTGTTTCAGTCTGTGACTCCCTCTCTCTCTGACCCTCCCCTGCTCATGCCGTCTCTCTCTCTCTCTCCTGGAAATAAATAAAAAAAATATTAAAAAAAATATATATATATATATAAAAAATAGAAATCATGACGGATGCATAAAAAAAGAGCTCCCCCTCTTTCCAACCCCCACCCCCGTCTGAAACTGACTAACTAGCACCACTTTGGTACAGTTGCCAAACCAGCGATGATGCATTTAATAGTGGTCAGTCAGCTATGATACATTTAATGGTGGTCATATTCTCTCCAAATTTCTCCCTTTTGCTCAAAGGAATTGCATGGACATTCTGTCCTATTGCCTTACTGCTGAAAAATATGTTACTTGTAATCAATGCCCAATTTTATGGCCTAATAAGTTTATCTAAAAAAAAAAAAGAAATTGGGTTTGATCTCAAATGACTTTGCCAGAGTGAATTCATGCTGACTCCTGACAATCCTTTTAAACTCTGTAAATAACATCTTCATAATTACACATTTTAAAAACTCATAAAAGACTGAAGACCAAATTTTAGGGTGGTTCGTGTTCTCTTTTCCTACCCTTCTTTATCTTTCAAAAATTGAAAACTTTAACTTTCTCATCTTCAGTGCGTCTTTCATCTGTGCCAATTTTTAAAATTTGATATCAGGAATGTGTTAGGACTCTCTGACAAAGAAGTGTATAGCAGCTGTGAAGGTAGTGTTACCTGGTCAATTATACGACAGTAAACCACACACAACTTACAAATTCAAGAAGCTCAATGAATCCCAAGCAGGATAAATGCAAAGAAAATCATGCTTAGATATATCATGACCAAACTGAAGAAAACCAAATACAAAGAAAAAAAATAATCGAAAAGTAGACAGAGAAAAACAATGTATTACATACAGGGAAACAATAGAAATTACCACAAGGTTTTCAAAAGAAATCAGGGACCTACACAACGGAAACATCTTTTAAGCACTGGAAACAAAACACAAACAACTGAACAACAAGAAAAAAACCTATCGGTTACCAATTCTATATCCACTGGAAATATTTTTCAGGAAGGAAGTTGACATAAAAACATTCTCAGATGAAGGAAAACAAAAGAACTTGTCACCATCAGATCTGCTATAAGAGAAATGCTAAAGGGAGTTTTTCAAGTTGAAGGAAAATAGTACTAGAGGGAAAACTGGAAACTTTAGGAATGAAGGAAGAGTGACAGAAATGGTAAATATTTGCGTAAATAAGATAGCCTATTTTTTTTCTATTATGTTCCTTGTAATATGTGTGATTCTTGAAAGAGAAAACTTGTAAGATTATCTTGGATTGGGGGGGCATTTTGTATATACAGATATAACATGTATAAAACTATAACACGAAGAAATGCTAAATGGGACATATATGGTTGTAAGGCGTTTATATTTTACTTGAAGTGGTAAAATATTAATTATAAATACCAGAAAACTAGGTGTATATATTATAATCTTTAGAGGAACAACTAAAACAATACCAAAAGATATACTCAAATAGTTAATGGGTGAATTAAATGAAGTGCTAAAAATATTCAAGTAACTTAGAAGAAGGCAAAAAAGAGAGAACAGAAAAACAAACAAAAAAAAGACTCAAAGGGAACAAACAGAAAAATAATAAAAGGGTAGACTTAAATACTAACGTATCCATGACTACTTATATGTAGATTATTTAAAAGCGCCAATTCAGACATTGTCCAATTAGGGGTGCCTGGGTGGCTAGGTCAGGTAAGCATCTGATTTCAGCTCAGGTCATGATCTTACGGTTCATGAGTTCGAGGCCCACATCAGGCTCTGTGCTGACAGTTTGGAGCCTGGAGCCTGTTTCTGATTCTGTGTCTCCCTCTCTCTCTCTGCCCCTGTCCAACTCACGCTCTCTTTCTCTCTGTCTCCCTCTCATAAATAAATAAACATTGAAAAAAAAAAGACTTTGTCAGATTGTATTAAAAAATAAGATCAATCTATAAACTGCCTATAAAAACCCACCTTAATCATAATGGTATAGTGAAATTAAAAGCATATAAGAAGACATCATAACAAATACTAATCCAAAAAAAGCTTCACTGGTTATATTAATATGAGAAAATGTTGATTCCAAAATGAAGAAAATTGGGATAAAAAGGTAGGCACTACATGATTGATGTAATACACCATGTAAGTTACCTTTTTGTAGAGTTAATTTCCCAAGAAGATATAACAAATCTAGCTGTGTGTGCACCTACCAATGGAGAGCTCAGAATACATGAAGCAGAGATTGATAGAACAAACAGAAACACAGACAAGCCTGCAGTTATACTTAGAGACCTGGAGATTCCTCCCGTAGTGACTGATTGCACAAGGAGATGAATAATCGGCAAAGACATACAAGACCTGAGAAACATTCTCACACAACTTACCCTAATGACCTCTATGGAACACCTTACCCACAAACAACAGAATATACATTCTTCTCAGGTGTACATGGCACATCAGTAAGAGCCACCATATTCTGGGCCATATTTGACAGTTAAACCACATACTTCTTATTCCCCTGACCACCTGTTGGCTGGTTTCGGGCACATAATATGAGATAGAGGTTGAGCATGGCTGCTTAAAGAGGCTGCAAAGAGTGAATAATTTGGAACCTGAGAAATCCAACTTCATATTTGTCTCTGAACCGTCCAACGTGTGTGATGTATCTTAGTATATCACTCAGAGATACACATTAATATTAGAACACATGGCCTGAAGCCAGAGTAAGGAGCAAAACTTTAGAATTAAAGCAGGCATCTCTTTTAAGCAAGTATTACTGATAATTATAGATGAGTACTGTTCATCCATTTGAGATGCCTCTTCCGTTCAGAAATACGGTTGACCCTGAACAGCACAGGTTTGAACCATACAGGTCCACTTACGTGTAGATTTGTTGCAGTCCAGGACTATACATGTATTTCCTCTTCCTTATGATTTTCTTAATGACATTTTCTTCTCTCTAGGTTACCCGATTGCAAGAATACAGTACATAATACATATAACACACAAAATATGTATTAATTGACTATTTAAGTTATCAGTAAGGCTTCCAGTCAACAGCAGGCTATTAGTAATGAAGTGTTGGGGGAATCAAAGTTATAGGTAGATTTTGAACTGCACGGGGTGGAAGGAGACAGCACCCCTAACTGCCATGTTGTTCAAGGGTCAACTGTACAATTGGTTATAATGCAAGTTGTTTGGTGCCTGAAAGTGATTACAATACTGGTATTTAGAGACAACCCCTTAATGTAAGTGCCTTCAAACGAGAGAATTTTGTTATAGTCATCCAGGCCACGGTCCTCATACACTCTCTCTTACATACCCTCTTGCACTGATTCTTTCCCATGCATTTCGCCATTAACACAGTACCCCCTCTTGATTAATAAGAAAAGGAGCTTAGAATGTGTTTTATCATCTTCAGCTTCCTGGTGTTTGTCAAATACTCTTGTTTTACAAGAAGTAGTTTTCTTGTAGGGCTGTGAGTGTGTCTGCATAATTTTTCATCAAGGCAATAATGTAGGATCCTAAATCATGAGCATTCTTTGCAAGTCCCTTAAGTGTAGTGTAATTTGGAACCGGCAATCCATTTCAAATTCGGTAAATTAAAGGGGAAATAGCCAAGCACGAGTTAGAGGAGCAGGCCTGACTCCCACACCTGCAATTTCAACCAAATGACATAAAATGCCAAGCCATTATTCTTCCAATTTAGCTTCCTCGGCTTTCATGTTCAAAACCAAATTCATTCTAAAAGTAATCAAATCAGATAAGGACTCAGGCCCGGGGTAGGGGTGGGGGCGGGGTCCTGGGGGTGGAATGCTAATGATGCAGCCAGAGGAAATGGTTGGAAGATTCTGGTGTTTTAACATTCGGGTTATTTTACGGAGCAGATTTTAAAATGATTTTTTTTTCAGGTTAGTTTAATTGGAGTATCAGAAATGCTTTCATCTGTTTTGACAATGGAAATGATGATGTGCAGCCTGCACTGTGTTTATACTGTTAGAGGTAGGAATATCCATATGGAGTAGCTCCAGCTACTGAGAATTTCAAAGGACAGGAGCAGCTAAAGGCCGATTAGCCATGGAGAACATTAGCTTCGATACTTCTCATACAGAGCCAGACATTACGTCAAGCATGACAAGCCACTCTAGCATAAAAGTATTAGCGGCCTCCAAGTCTCGGGCTTACCCTTAAGTTATTTCATTAAAAACCAAAATCATGTTGACCTAATTTTTTGACAGGTTCCGAAGAGAGCAAAGATCTCCTCTCCTGTGGTCCCTACCGCTTGCCCCCCTCCATCCTGCCGTAACTCTGGGGACGTGGCCAGCTTCAAGTCCTTGCAGAGTGCCAATCCCTTTTATTTTAAGCAAGGTAGAAGCTCCGGCTTTAAGTGCTTTCTTCCCGCATCTCCAAACATGTATGCTGAGACTCTTCCCTGGCACGAGAACTTCTTTCAATAGCGGTAACTCTTCCTGTCCTTGGGGGAAAGAAAGCTACTCAGCATTCAGTGGAGAAGCCGGAACCGCCTGGATCGGTCTCATTATGTAGGCCATATGCAATAAGCCCCGGTACCTAACAGCTGCTGGTGGGAGGATTAAGGGGAAAATATTTAATTTGATGCAGGAGCACGTGCGCGTGATTTCAGCTGTAGCTCTTACCTGCTCCCCGGGGTGTATGTGTGAGATATATGATATAACGCAGAAATCATTTAATTGTGTCAACACGATGTTGGGATGTTTGTTTAAAGTAAAAATTAGTTTTTGCCGCATAAATTGATTAGTTGACAGGCTATTCGACTGTCACAGAGGCTACTAGATACAAAGAAAAAAAAAATTGGCTTGGTTAATCTGAGCAAAGGGGAACAAGTCCTTTGAGATCCGGGGAAATACAAGCAATGTAAATTCGGATTAGTCTTTGTGTTCTGTAAATCAATAAAACAACAGGGAAGTGTGAAGAATAGGCTAGATCATCTATCAAACTGGTTTTTATTGTGTTTCTATTTCTATCCCTAGTAAACATGTGCCTTCGGTTTCCCGTGAATAAAAGCATTTGACAAAGGAATAAAAATGGACTGGAGTTCACCATAGACGCAGTGCCAATGACAAAAGGGGTGGGGGGTGTCGAGAAAAGATGAGAATCAAAAAGGCTGCTTCCTGCAATCTCAAAGCTAGATCATTTTAAAATTCTCAGGTGACAGGTGGTGAAAGCGAAGATAGATTTTATATATCTACTGCAATGAAGACTGTACCTTATGCAGAATACTAATCAGGATTTTTTTTCTAAGGCAACTGCATTGTCTTAACAGGCTTTAAAAGAAATAGAGGTGCACGCATGCACAAACACAAAAGAAATCAGTTAAGAAGGCTTATGTTGCATGCGACACTTCTCCCCACCAATCACTTTTAATCACAGAAGAAATAACAAACACACTAAAATAAGAAAACACTAATTTTGTGGCCCAGTGAAGGGTCCAGCTCTTCTAAAACTGTTCTCGTGTTCCTTAAGCCCTCTTTAAAGGTGAGTATTGCACCTGATTGCTTTAATTGAGGGAATTCTTTTATTTGTGTTGACAGTCTGCACCGTCACTGTGTTTTATCTTTTGGTGCATGCAGAAGCTTGCCTCAAGACCTCCGCCCCATGCCACACAGTGTGCTGGGATACCACAGACAATGAGGAGGGGAGAGAAAATGCAGGTTTCAGAACCGAGGAGCGGCACGTTACATTGCAGTAGTCGAGGTGAGCTAGGCAGAGCGGTACAAATCTTCCCTTCCAAGTGTTTGAAAGATGGGGGCGTCTTTGTGGCGTTATCTTCCCAGGTGCCCCAGATGGCACGGTGTACTTCTAATGGAAAACCATTCATCTGGCCCTGGGATTGTACGTGTTGTACATCACGATGGTTCATGGAGGAAACGAGCTCAGACAGCTTAAGCAGAAGGCACAGAGCATGTGGTTGTGAAGGCATAATGGAAGAGAGGCACAAAAGGGCAGGCGAATGAGTCAGAGGCTGGGGAAGGGGAGAAGAAGGCTGTTATTTCTGTGTAATTCCCCAGGATCCACTCCTGCTTGGGTTGGCCGTGAGAAAAAAACCAATTCAATTTGAAGGTGGTTCAGGGTAAATGAACCAGGGAATTGAGCTGCTGGAATCTAATTAGGGACCCCCCAAATTACTACTACCTGCCCAGCAGAAAAGTCAAATGGCTACACCAGCCAAAAGAGTTAAGGGAAGTTGGCAGAATAAACAGTCCAGAAGGAGAAGGTTTGCAGCCCTTCCAGATTCTATCTCTAAAACTCTTAGAAGTGATTTAAAAAAAATGCTAATGCCATCAGCATAGAAGACTGCAATGCAGAAACTATGGTCACAGAAAGGGCAGATGTGGGATCTAGAAATGTGAAAGCCCAGTGCAGTCGCCAATCCCCCTGCGGAAAGGCAACAGAGTGTCACCTAAAGGGAGGCTTCGTGAGGACCAGGAACTATCCTCTACCTTAAGTATGTTTAAGGTGTTGGAAGAGCACATTACGGCCCCATAGAGAGGGACGATAAATGCCACCGAGTATTGTCAAGAGTGAAGGAAGGGTGGCATGCCCCAAGGTCAGCCCTGTGAGCTCACCCCTTGTTTCCTGGCATCATCGTAAGTTTCACTTCAACCTCTGGGTGTCTGCTTACTCAAAGGCAATCCTCTCTGGCACCTTGCATATTTCTCCTGGAGAAGAAATGTCACAGGATATCTGAACACAGGCCACAGAAAGGAGAACTGGACTTGATGTCAAGATATCTGATGTGGTTCTGACGCTCTCACTAGTATATGTAACTTGGGCAAACAATTTTGAGGGTCATGTAGGCTCATTGGTAGAATAAAAAGACATAGACGAACACGATCTATGATAGCATCTAAGTCCAAGGATCTTCCCCCCAAAAAGGGCACATACTTGTAATGTTTTGTCAATTAACTATAAACCCACTTCGGGGCAAAAGACATGATATTAACCCCATAACCATGAAAGAGCCGGCAGCTGCTGTAGCCTCTGAAATTGATTTCCATGCTTACTCTTACTTCAAACCTTTATTCACATGCAACAGATCAAAATCTACATAAAAGGCAAATTGTACTTTTATTTACTGCACGACTATCGCCACCACAACTGCTGATTTCTCCCCAAAGCATTGTAATAACTACAGTTGCCTAGATTTCATGCAGACCCCTGAGGGCGGAAAGCAGCCCATAAATCTAAAGGAAATAAGTGAAATGGAATATGTTGCCCTTTTCTGCTTTAGCCAGGAAAGTAAAATTTATGTTTCAAGATGTCAATTAAATGAGCAGCTAGTTTCCCCCCACTGGAAAAATACGGCTGTCACACTGACCATCATACAGAAACACAACAATAATAGAACACGTTAGCAGAAAAAAATTAATAGCTAACCATGGCATACTTGAATAGAAAACACACACATACACAAGCAACTACCTATCCCTTAATATGGGACTGCCATATGACGTTGGTTCCCTGTCACCTAGCACATGATCAGATTGTCTTTCACCACCATCAGTGGGGGTGAGCTCAGGCAGTGTGAGTTTATCACCAGAATAAGCCAGACTTACTTAAGCAGAAATACTCTCATCAGGAAAAGGTATGATTCATCACCCAAAGAAACAAAAATGTTTGAAGTGTGTCCATTCTTTGGATGAATAATTGAGTTTGTCATAGAATATATTATTTGCTAAAACTTTGGGAGGCGACAGTGTGACTTCACATTTATAAAGGTCATTTATCTTCCCCTTAATTTAAAGCAGCCAGTGGGAAGGGGGAGGGGGTCACTAATGGTTTGATTTAACTTGCAGGACCTGGAAGGTGGTAACTGACACATACTACTGTTACCTGTCCTATTAACTAGTAAGTTAGTCTCTCCCTCCATGCAACTCTTGCCGTTAATAAAGTAGCTCGTTTAGGTATCACCAGGACAATATAAGTGACAAGACTAAATTTAGAGAGTAGGGTACTAGCAACCTGAGATTTCGGAGCACAGCCCACAGCATCCCCACCCAGTCTGAGATCAGGCAGATCAGAGCTGCCCCTTCAGTGTCCTGCTGATTTGTATGTTGACCTTGATATCAGTGCAGACAGATTTCTTTTTTGGTCAAAAACCTCTCTTGTGCTCCTCCCAGCAACAGGCTAGCAGATCCCCTGGACCAGGGCAAAGTTGCTAGCTTTTCTGCCACTATACCTTTCATTTCCATCCCTACCCATGCCCTGACCCCTTTTTTCCAAGAAAAAAAACAAAACAAAAACCAACAGTTAATTGAAAATAAATCTTGAACTGTGTCTACACAAATCCAAAACTACAGGTGTCTATGAAGTCACTTGATGCTGCTGTTACTGATATGTTATGTACACATAACTGCATCAGCTATGCCACGATTGTTCGGGAGAAAGGGACTGCTCACTTAAGAAGTGGTCATTCGATCCAATTAGTTTAATCATTTGACCTTAACCAGCATGATTCAGTTATTTGAATCATGAAGCAGCCAGATTGGAGTGAGCATTTGCAAATTGATGTTTTTCACTGTGATTAACTTTAATGATGACAGAAATAACAAAGGTGATGTAAAAATGGATAAACTGGGGACTTTCTGGAGAATTTTTGTTTCTCGGGATGACCAAGGATTACCCTGAGTAATACATCCAATTGACATATTTACTACGAATTTCTAAGTTCAAGATGCCAAATTAGACACTAAAGAAACACAATGACTCAGACCTAGTGCCTGGCCTCAGAGGTTTTTTGTTGTTGTTGTTTTAATCTTAAGCAGAGAACAAGATTGTAAACAGGTATTCATACTGCAAAGAGGGGAAAAAATGTACTAAGAAAAGTCACAATAACAAGTAATGAGAGCAATTCATTTGGAGAGGAAGAAAGTCAGAAAAGTCTTGCACTGAGCCTTGGAGGGTAAGCAAAACAATTAGGGGTAGCAAAAAGCAATGCCTTCAGGGCCAGCCAGGTAACATCAATATGGAAAGCACAAGAGGGCTAGAGCCTACGGCAAACTGTACCATCAATGCTCCACTGCAAGGATTTCAAAGTCGAGTTTAAAACTTTCTTGGCAAGCCAAAATACAGCTTGTGGGTCTGATCCAGCCTTCCTGGGTCACATGCACTTTATTTAGTTAGAGACAGAATGATCCGCACAAAGCATTCCAGGATGAAGAAGCCGAGCAAGACAAGTGCCAGGGACTTGTCTGTCCCCTGCCTGCCTTTCTTCTTCTCCCAGCCCGCCATTCGTGTCAATCCTTTAACCTGTGGGATTTAGAGCAACGGTGTTTAGAAGAAGTGAGCCTCCCACGCTGGGATCCATCATTCAAATTCCTTTCCAACTGGTTCTGGCCTCGCTCCCCTAGACACGAGAGCAGATCTTTACACGGATACCTCAAGGTATGCCAGACTTAGAGCAGAATTTCTAATGCATTCCTAATACTTAAGGTTGTAATCAGCCATCCATCCTCTCCAGACCACCCGGTTAAACAGACCCTTCAGAGTTCGTGTTTTCTGCCTTCTACTTTCCCCTCCTTCACCCAAAGCCCCAGCCTAACGAGGTAAATGCTGCCACCTGCCGGTAGATTCCCCGGATGCAGGCTGACTGTGAATCTTCCATCTCTGTACTACCTCTGCTGTTTCACCAGACTTCGAGGCCCATGGGCTCTGGCTTCCGGTGGCCACTTGCCGGCATTATCACCCCAATTATTTTTTGGTATATACTTGGGTGACCTAATCCTGTCCATCAGACTCAACCGCCTCAGCATCTACGGCCAGGTTATCCCAGCAGACTAGACCAACCCTAATGGGAACTTCTGGTTCTAAGTCTCAGCCCTTTCCCCTTCAGACCCATCTTTCTCTAGTTCACAGAGCCATGTTGAGGTGTGCTTTGAGATAGGATGAATCCTGATCTACCCCAAACATCCAGTAGAGAAGTCATTCAGTAAATATGCATAGTATCCTGCCACGTGCCAGGCCCTGTTCTGGGCTCTGGGCATACAACCAAGAACAAAACACACTTAACACCCTGCCCTTAAGGAGCTGACATTTTTATGGGAGACACAGACAACATATAAAATTAATAAGTAAAACACCTAGTGTCATAGACAGTGGTAAGTGCTAATGGGGAAAAACAAACAGAAGAAGACAAAAACTGCCATGAGAATGGAGTGTTGAAATTTTAATGTTTTTATTTTTATTTTTCAGTTTTGAGAGTCAGAGAGAGTGCGAGCAGGGGAGGGTCAGAGAGAGAGGGAGACACAGAATTCGAAGACAGGCTCCAGGCTCTGAGCTAGCTGTCAGCACAGAGTCCTATGTGGGGCTCGAACCCATGAACTGTGAGATCATGGCCTGAGCCAAAGTCGGACGCTTAACCGACCTAGCCATCCAGGTGCCCTGGGGTGTTGAATTTTTAAGTAGGGTGGCCAGGGAAGTTTCTAGGAGATGGTAAAGTTTGGAGTAAAAGTCCTATGGGCATTAGGAAGTTACCAGGGGGCTTTCTTGGGAAAATCAACGCAGGCAATGAAAGAGCAAGAGAGAGGACCCCAAACTAGGACTGTCTCCAGTATGTCTCATGACTTCTTTGGACGTCAGGGTGTTGATGCAGAGGGAACTAAGAGGTCATGGAGGGGTAAGAGCTTGTAGGTCACAAAAAGCACTGGGGCTTCACCCTGAATGAGAAGTCATTGGAAGGTCTCAAGTAACAGAGTGGCATGGTCTAATTAATGTTTTCACACAACAGGAGGCCGCTTAGGAGGTAATTGTGATGCAGGCTTCAGATGAGGGTTGCTTAGACTAGGTGAGCCTGAGATTCATGTAATTATTGTAAAGGATGTCCCAAGAAAGATCATGGAAAGATCCCAATGAAGAAGGCCTTGAATAATGGGCTGTCAAGTTTAGACTTTCTTTTCTTTCTGGTTTTTTTTTTTTTTTAAGTTTATTTACTTTGGGCGGGGGGTGGGGGGGCGAGGAGCAGAGAGGAGCAGAGAGAAAGGAAGAGAGAGAAGCCCAAGCAGTCACAGCACTGTCAGTGCAGAGCCTGATTTGGAGCTAGATTTCATGAACCATGAGATCATGACCTGAGCCAAAACCAAGAGCCAGATGCTCAATCAACTGAGCCACCCAAGAGCCCTTAGACTTTATTTTCTTAAGAATGGAAAAAGAACTCTAGAGTTTACGTTTTAGAAAAATAATATTGAAGAAATATTGAAGGTCATTTGAAGAGAAGAAAAGGAAAAGAGAGAAGTTAGCAGTCTCTTATATTGAATGAGGCAAAAGATAATTCAAAATTCAACCACGAGAGAGGCACTTTGAGTTCTGTGTGTCTCTCTCTCTCTGCCCCTCCTCTCTCTCAAAAATAAACATTAAAAAAAATTATACCGACAAAGACCCTATTTCCAAATATGGTTACATTCCTAGGAGCCAGCAGTTAAGAATGGGGTACCTGGGTTGCTCAGTCAGTTAAGGGTCTGACTTTTGATTTCAGCTCAGGTCATGATCTCATGGTTCATGAGTTCGATCCCCATGTGGGGCTCTGTACTGATGGTGAGGAGTCTGCTTTGGATTCTTTCTCTCTCCCTCTCTCTGCCCTTCCCCCACTCTCTTTCTCTTTTTCTCTCTCCCTTGCTCTCTCTCTCTCTCTCTCAAAATAAATAAATAAACATTAAAAAATCAAATCTTTATTAAAGAACTGGGCCTATCCTTTGAGGCTGCTATTCAGCCCACTACACTTTGATGTAATAAAGGTGTGGCTCTAGAGTTGTGCTGCCCAATTTAAACCCCACTTCTGCCAGCTGATATCAATGTTTCCTTGGGTAAATTATTTATCCCCTTAGTTTCCTCGTTTGTAAAATGGGATTAATAATAACATGTGTTTCCTCATGAGGAGTACTGGGTGATGTATGGAATTGTTGAATCACTGTACAATACACTTGAAACTAATGTAATACTGTACGTTAACTGGAATTAAAATCTTGAAAAATATGTGTTTCACAGAGCTATTGTGAGGTTTACGGAAACCAACCTATATAAAGTGCTTGGTCCATAGTAAATAATCAATAAATGTATTATTATTATATTATAAAATATTAATATGCAGCCAAGATTCCAGAGGTATAGGGACACAGCACATATATTGTTTCTCCACAAGGAATTTGCAGACTAGTGAGGAAGGAACATCAGCAAAAGGTGTTATCTTCTCTAGTGTGGCAGGTGTCATGATGGAGTCAGAACAAACAAGTTGAGATACATGCTGAGGGCAGCGGCAACATTAATCAGATACAGGAAGAGACTAGGGGTGTGAGGGAAGAAGGAGTGGCAAGGTGCAGAGGGGACTTCCAGGCTGAGTCAGTGACATTTGTGAGAATGTGGAGACAGTAGAGAGAAGAGAGTCTTCTCCATTTAGGGAAGCACAGTTGAGTGTGTCTGGAAGGAAGGATACAGGGAGAACATAGCCAGAGACAACAGTGGAAAAAAGAAGCAGAAGTCAGATCATGAAAGTCCCTGTGTGTCACGCTAAGGAGGTGTAATTTATCATCGAAATGGTGGAGAGCTGTAAACAATTAGAAGTAAAAAGTGGCATGGAGGGAATGTGCTTACAGTTCAGGGCAGTCTGTCCAGCTAATGAAGACTGTCTGTCTCCAACCATTTTCTTATTATGTCCCACATCAGTGAAAATTAAGAACATATCCAATGTTTGCAAGTAAATGCATTTATTAGTATATGTATTTCATCTATGGGTGACTGTACTAATAAATACCAATGCAAAACACATACAAGAGCTTTAAAGATAATGATATACAGTTAACTTAATCATAATTTTAAATAATTTATTTCATTATCAGTTAAAATGCTTTTTGCAGCCACTTAAAATTACCATGAATAACAATATTTTGGGTAAAAAATATGTGACTGAATATTTTATTCATTTGAAAATATTAGTTTAGCATTCTGGAAAACAGTGATTCAAAGGTCGGACTTGAAATTCACTCTATTTGGAAACTTAGTTATAATGGCTCTCTTAGTCGAAAAAGATGTCTCCCAAAGACACACGGAGCCAGGACAGAAGCCACCTCTGGTTGTGAGCACTGAAT
Source organism: Hyaena hyaena (assembly GCF_003009895.1). Classification (NCBI taxonomy): domain Eukaryota; kingdom Metazoa; phylum Chordata; class Mammalia; order Carnivora; family Hyaenidae; genus Hyaena; species Hyaena hyaena. Next base: position 161,140 of record NW_024081389.1, on the reverse strand, counting down.
GATGACACTCACTGTTCAATCCCAATCACCAATTTTGTATTTGTGAAATTCGGCTCGTAAATTTCCATCTTTCCCCATGTCACTTCCCACATCCAAACTAGTTGGAAGATACATTTGCATATTTTTAACAAAAGTGGTAAGACACACACATCTGTTTTTTGGGGGGCAATTTCCAGAACCAGTCAGAAAATTCGATTTCTAAGATACCACAGTGAACAGATACGAGAATTATTTATATATGGCCTACATATTGCTTTTGACAAAATATAACATGAATATAAAATATGAATAAAAACATAAATTTAAAAACTCATATTCAAAGTGTTCTTGCCACAGCACTGATTTTGTTCAAAGCGTTCATTTCTTACTAATCATTAACATATCATCTTTAACATGAAATGACATACTAAGTCTGTTTATTTTTTCAAAGATATCTGCTGGGTAACAGGTTACTGACAGGTATTTTCGTCGATGATTGCTAACATGGTACACTGGCCTTTTTGTAACAGAAAGTTCCCTAACATACTTACGTTAGACGGCACCGAGTATTTGCTATAATATAAAGAGGGCAAAGTAGGAATACAAAATATTGTTATAGTCATGCTCCATCTCATTAATGGAGTTAACTTATTAAAATAGTATCCATTAATCTAACAGGGAAAGCGCAAACTGTGTAAGAGAATGTTCAACGCAATGTCTTTTTGGTTGTACTCTTCTTGTCTCAAAGACCAAGAGCAATACAGCATATTCTGAACACACCCCCATCCTAAACTAGGGTGCTAGCTCACCTATAAAACATGTGCTGTGAGACTTGAAACTGTAGCCATTTATTCTACAACAGAAGATAGAAAGTTTTAAAGCTAAAAGGCTGATAAAAGAGAGCTCTGTGAAAAAGAACTGTTTCATGAGGTCCTGTCCCCTACCATGGGGCAAGATAGAGTGGGTGTCCTTAAGCCAAGGGAAGGAAGGTTCAAGAGAATTGCTCACAGCATTTCACATGGGTCCCCTGGGCTTTGAGGAAGATGGGAACTTGTACTGACACATTCAACACGGTCGGGGGTTAGAACAAAGAAAGACGACTGGCTGAGGAAGCTGCTTTGCCTGCTGCTCCACAGTTGGCAAGACAGAGGGTGGTGAATTTTTCATGGGTCATACTGGCTCCACTTGAGAGAACAATGGGCCTCTCAGGGCCCCTAACTCAGTGGGACCACAGGACGTGGGAGAGCAGGAGGGTGAGGAGATATTTACATGGGATGACAGGTAAGAGTTTGAGTATTTGACTGAATGGGGCATTTTATTACCCAAGAGTGACTAAGAAGACAAGGGATCGGTCCAAGGTTTTTCCTGGAGTAAGGAAAAACAAGCCAAAGGAGGACGGTGGGACCGTCACATTGAAGAAGTTTATTCACTCCGATAAGCCACGGGATGTCAGAGTCAGTGCGTGGTGACAACCAGGCTGATAAAATGCGTGCTTCTGGAAATTAAAAGTTCTAGGGCACACAGCAGTTACTTAATAAATGCTTATTCGTTGACTGAGGATTGTAAACACTATAATGGTCTTTATTCATTTAGTGTGTTACTGGAAGAACGTGTATCTCTAACGTTTATTGAATACATTGGATCACATAGCTTCTGTCCTTTATGGCTTATTTTCCATTGGAGAAAACTTGTTTTCCTCAGTGCACACCAAATAATGAGGACCATAAAGCTTGCTCTTTTTAAAGCATTTATAGTAAAATAATTTAGTTCTCTGAGTTTGTACATTTCCCCCTACAGAACCAAGTTTTCTTTGGTAGGTTGTTCAACTAAATAATGTAATGAATAATGAATAACAGCAATCTACTGCATGCAAGTAGATTTTCTCAGACAGTTGCATATGGTAGGAAAGTGTTTTCACAAAGAGTAGGCCTGGGGAATATTCAGGGTGTTCAATAATGCAGGAGCAGAGAGATTGAAACTTCCTTTTGATTCAATATTGTTTGGATCCTGGTGAGGCTGGACAGAGAATGCATATGAACTTTTAAAGAACTGTAATTCGCATTTAGATGGAATAGTCTACAAGTATAAATCATAACTTAATCTTTTCTCTAAATTAGATCATGCTTATTTTAAATCCCATTCTTCCTCCAGGATCTGGCATAAGCCCCTCTTCCACTGAGAGGCTCTCCCTGGCCTCACTGTCCCCTGGTCACAGTGCAATGGCCTGCCTCTGAGCAGCCCCCACCCACACCTTATCTGTACCACACAGCTGGCACCCTGTAGCTTTATCTCGAATTGCTGCTTTCTGCTCATCTGCTAAGAGTACTGTTTCTCCAACTACTTTTGTTTGTTTGGATATATATTGTAATGGGAAAAGACCACACATATATTTCTCTGTGGTCTCTGTAGCATCTAACACTCTACTATTTGAATAAGCCTAGGCGTGGTTTGTTGATTAGATTTTTCCCAAATCTTTTTGTTAGTTGCTGTCCTTGGATGAGCGCTTTAGACTGACATAGAGGCAATGAAAAAGGTACTGAAAAATAGGAGGGAAAGGACTGTACTATCCATGTATAAACAACGTGGTTAAAAGCCAGAGGTGTGAATAAATATGGTTTCGCTGGACAATAGCCAAATCGTATCTTACAGTGATTTTCTAAATGTGCTTTACACTTAACACAAAATGGAAAAGCTTACTAATGCCAACCTAAATATCATATTAGGGTTGCAGATTTAAAAAGGGGTAATTCATCAAAAAATTCTGAGATAAAAATAACATATATAAAAAAAATCCCTATTTAACTTCATCCTCAGTTTATCTGAACTACTGTAAATTAAATGTCCCTTCATTTGGTCTCTAGGTATCAGCCAAAGTTCAGAGAACAACATTTCAACTATTAGATTAATGTCACCTAAAAAATTAAATATGGTGATGTAATTGTTATGAAATTTTTCTCAAAATTTAATTGTCCTCCAACCGCAGTTGATATAATGACTCCACAATGCCCTCAGCAACTCATTAATAACTATACAGACACACACATGTACGCATCTCTGTGTATGTGCACATCTATGCATACCTGTCCTATTTAAATCTGTGAATTTAATTTCATGTCCAGATAGTTATTTGTTTTACAAACTAAAATTATAAGAGGTGTTTGGAACTTTGTGCATTTTAATTAGTTAAACAGAATATAAACAGCTTTAGTCTGTAAACTTTCTATGACAGAGTCCACATTTCTTAGGTCCATCTATAAAGGCCAAGTTGAGCGCACATCACACAAAAGGCCCATTCTAATTGTTTTTAGCCTGAATGGAGAGCAGGACAATAACAGATGGGGGAGGAAACATGTAGTTATTTTGAATTGCTTTAAGAAGCCTCTCTGGGAACACTTCTTCAGTGCCTTACCTGATGAAATCAACAGGAAAAAAAAAACAAACAAGAGGCTTCTATTCTTACAGCAAACAAAGAAACAGATGCATTGAGCCTTCATACTTTTATTTAATTATTTTTAATCTTTGCCATCCTGCACCGGGTAAAAATTCTTTCTTCAGTGTAGAAAGAAAATAGGCTGTCGTAGTAATTAACCATCTTCTGCTACTTTTTATCCTCCCTTAGATATACTCCAAGTCACATGTGTTGCTATTATGGACAAATCACTAGAAAGTACGCCAACAAAGAATAAAACACTGAAGTGAAAATAAACTAATATTCCTTGACCTCACCTACTGGAAGCATATTGTTTTGTTTTGTTTTGTTTTTAAATGATCTCTGTGGAAACAGAAAATCATTACTGATTGAAAGCCTGAGAATATTCTTTAGAGGTAAAGGTTACGGGCTTTGGAATCATCGAAGTATTTGAATAATATATTGTTCCATGATGGCTGCATCCCTATCATGTGTATATGTAACTCTTTTTGAAAGACAAAGATGCCCTTCAATGAGAGCAGTTCCTGAACAGCTCCCCTCAAAATTATGTTCTTACTATTCCTCTGAGAATTACTTCATGTTCTGTAAAGATACACACACTTCTAGGTTGTGATTTTCCAAGTATTTATTATTCTCTTTTGAGACAAGGAGTCTGTTCCAGTCAAGACTATGAATCAGATCTCTTGATCAGTGATGGTCCACCAAGGGTGGGTGCAAACTGCTGGGTTTTCAAGTCCATGTATGTGTGCTGGCCAACATGGGGCAGGGCTAACCTGCAGCACAGTGGGTAAGAAGTGTGTCGGGAGCCCTATAGCCTGGTAAATAGTCCAAGTTCTGCTACTTACTACCATGTGTCCTTGGGGAAGACACTGGCTCCCTCTGACCTCAGACTTTTCATCTGACAAGGGGCAAAATAATGCTGCCCATTCCATGCAAATACTGTCAGGGTCAAATTAGTAGATGCATGAAGTGCTTAGAAAAATACCAGGCATGTAGTATAAGCCCTTATGAACTCTTAGTTATTATCACAGACACTGAACACTGCCAACCCAGCTTCCTGACTGTATATCAAGAGACATTTGCCTCAGCTACTCCTAACCCAAAGAGGGCTTTCTTGAGATTTCTAGAATCCTTCTTGTCTTCCTGTCCACTTGTCTAATCTAAAGTGCAATTTGGGGGCTACTCATGCAAATGAGTGTCCAAAAAAATGATACAGAAGAAATAAAGCATGGGTTGGCCACAGAGCTCTAGAGTCAGACCACCTAAAATCAAATCCTAGTTTTGCTATTTGTTAGCCATATGCCTTTGGGAAAGGAGTATGAATCTTCTTCACCTCAGTTTCCTTATCCATAAAACCGGTATAATCATACCTGCCTCTCAGAGGATTATTGTGAAAAGAACATTGGTTAGTTGTGGAAAGCATCTGTCCGTGTAGCTTGGATGGGGAAAAAAAGCAAGAGAAAAATGCAAATACTTCTATGACACCCAGGGAATTCTCAGAGGAGTGAATACCCTGGGAGTTCCTCTTTCCCCAAATTGGCACAAACCACAGAGACAGAAAATGTCTGGTGACTAGTAGAAGCTCTGTGGTGGAGGCGGGGCTCTGTGAGGCCACACAGGAAGATGACTCTGGCAGCATGAGGGAGAAAGAAAGACATACAAAGTGTCAGGGCACCCAGACCCCACAATGGCCCCTCGGAATCCTGTGCCGTGGAAGGTCTGATGTGGGAGAAGAAACGTGCCCTCTGCCACACAGTTTCATGGAAATTCTTTCACTCAACCACCCATTTGTTTTACAGTATGATGGATGTGGTGGATAATGCCCAAAATAAAAACTCCAATCCATGTCCTCAAAAGAAATACCTAAGGGTGAGGGATGAAATGAACACCAGTTCCAGTAAGAGCACAGTGAACACTTGGTTCGGCACCTCCACTTCTCTTTAGAAATCATCCACAGAAGCAAAGATAAAGGAGAAAACCAAAAATCTTCAGTGAGGTTGGGATGCAAATAGCACCCACAAACTCTAGGTTGTGAGTTGGCATTGTTCAAGTTTTATCTGACCAGCAAGCCTGCACCAGAAGGCATAGGATTGCTCTAGGGAAAACAAAAGGGAGTGTAGAGGGGGTGGAGGGATGGTTGAGCTCAGAAAGTTTTAGCAAATGACATTCCGCCAAAGGGAGTGGATCTTCCCTGAGAAGAGGCTGCTGTGAACAAAACTGAGGTTGCACAGAACACTGTCAGGAGGGGAAACAGTGAGAGAAGGGCCCAGAAAATGTCCAGGGGGCCCCCTGGGAGCAAATCTCTGACACGATCTTCAAAATTATCTCCTAAAAGGGAGTGAGTGCTTCCTTTAGTGAACAAGAAATCCATACTGTGGCAGTACGAAGAAGGAAGCCCAGCGTTCTCCTGAACTAAGCAGAGGTGCTGTGGCCAAGGAGAGAAAATCCAGGGCAATTGGAAACCACTGGCCTCATTTCCATTTTCTCACCACAGCAGAGCAAAAGCAAACACTAAGCGCCAGGCACTTTTCTCAGCATTTATGTATATTGGGTTATTTAATGCCAGCAACCCTGAGATACGTGTTCTCTTTATATCCCCATTTTACTGATGAGAAGACTGAGGCACACATTTGCTCAAGATCATCAACTAGTAAGGGACAGGGCCAATATTCAACCCCAGAGGTCTGGTTCCAGAGTCTGTACCCTGATCCCTATCCTGTACCGTCTCCAAAAGGCAAGGAGGGGGTGGGTAGTGCTAATTCTTAGATTAAAAGGAACCCTTCCCTCTACTCTGGAGCAAAGAGGTGGAGTCCTTCAAGGACCCAAACACTCCCCACACCACAGAATCTTTCTCTTGGTATCCAGGTAAACGGTGCATATTATGAAAGAAATATATTAGATATAAATGAAAACATGGAAAAGAATGCAAGATTCTTGCAGATGAAAACCCTCTAGTGGAATATTGTCAAAGAGAAGATGAATGCTCTGAATACGAATGAAGACAAATCTCCAGGAAGTCACTGGAATTGTGAAGAGATCAGGAAATATACCTCCTGCTAACAGGAGGATATGAAATAAACAAACAGACCTATGATAGAAATAGAAAGAAAAAAAAGATTAGCTAAGAAATTAAGAATAAACTACATGGAGTTAGGGGAAGGAAAATGTGTTAAATATGTCTCAAAATCGAGAAATCATTAAAGATTGATTAAAAAAGTTTTTGAACACATGGAAATTAGAACCTCCTGCTTGGCAAGACAAACAAACAAACAAAAAAATCACTGTAAGCAAAGACAAATGTCAAATGATGAGTGTGGGAAAACATTAACAACTCATATCACAGCAGCAAAAGGGGTAATATTTCCAGTATTTAAAGGGATCTTAGAAATCACTAAGAAAAGGACTGGCAACCCAACAGCAATATGGGCAAAGGCCAGGAACAGTTGACAAAAAATAACAATAGAAATGAAATTTACATACATGAAAAGATGCCCAGCCTCATTCATAGTTAGAAGATACAAATTTAAAATACCCCAGTCAGGGGGATGCCTGGGTAGCTCAGTTGGTTAAGCGTCCAACTTCAGCTAAGGTTATGATCTCATGGCTAGTGAGTTCGAGCCCTGCATTGGGCTCTGTGCTGAGAGCTCAGAGCCTGGAGCCTGTGTCAGATTCTGTGTCTTCCTCTCCTTTTGCCCCTGCCCCACTCATTCTCTGTCTGTCTCTCTCTCAAAAATGAATAAACATTAAAAATACATACATACATACACAAATAATAAAATATTCCAGTCGAGTGGCTCAGTCGGTTAAGTATCCGACTTAAGCTCAGGTCATGGTCTCACGGCTCACTGGTTTGAGCTCCACACTGGCCAGCTCAGATCCCTGAGCCTGCTTCAGATTCTGTGTCTCCCTCTCTCTCTGCCCCTCCCCCATTCACACTCTGTCTCTCTCTCCTCTCTCTCAAAAATAAACATTAAAAACTTTAAAAATGTATATATTCCAGCATACCATTTTTACCTACTGATCTTGCAAAATCAACATTTTGACAAGATGCTCCATTGGCAAAACTGTAGAGAAAGGGTACTTTCATGCATTGCCATTAGGAATGCCTTGCACAGGGCAATTTTTTGGTATATTTAAGAAAATAATAAAGGTATCTGGCATCTGACCCAGAGGTTCTAATCCTAGGAATTTATCCTGCGCGTACAACACCACATGTGATAAATAATGTATACACAAACCTATTCACTGAAAGGCTGGTTGTAATCTCAAACATTTGGAAATTGCCCAAGTGTTTTTCAGTAGGAGCTAGTTAAATTAACAGTGTTACAAACACATGAACAAATATAAGCTATTGATTGTCTCAAGGGCATATAGGGAGAAAAATAAGACCGAAGGAGCAGAAATGACAGTGAAATTTCTCAGTATATCTCTTGTTATACTGATTTGTTTGTTGGGTATTTTGTAACTAAAAGTTTATTTTTTTGTTTGAAGTTTTGAGACTTTTTACAGATTTTTTTTTTCTTAGAACATTGACTTCTGGAGTCTAGGTTGGCTTTTTTTTTTTTAAACTATACAAATATATGACTTTTCCAAACTAAAAGTTAAATTAAAAAGTAAATTGCATAACATGAAATATCTAAAAACAAGTTCCAAAGCATAAACAACTATTAATCCAGTGGTATTTCAGATTATCTTTAAAAATTAAAAGATTCAGAAAATGAAATGCCATTGTGGAGAGAGTGGATTTATACAGGTGCTCCTTGAACAATGCAAGGGTTAAGGGCACCGGCCCCCATGAAGTCAGAAATTGTCATATGATCCTTGACTCCCCCCACAAACTTAAATACTAATAGCTTTCTGTAGACCCGAAGCCTTACCAATAACTAAAATAGTCAATTCACACATGTTTTTGTATGTTTTATATATATATATATATATATATATTATATACTATATTCTTACAAGAAAGGAAGCTAGAGAAAAGAAAATGTTACTAAGAAAATCATAAGGAAGAAAAAATACATTTATGGTATACTCTACTATGTTTATTTTTTTTTTTAAAAGCTGCATGTAAGTGGGCCCTCACAAACCCTCATTGTTAGAGTCAACTGTAGTTTTGATTTTTTTTTATGTTTACTTATTGTAGAGAGAGCACGAGGGAGGGACAGAGAAAGAGGGAGACACAGAATCTAAAACAGGCTCTAGGTTTCAAGCTGTCAGCACAGAGCCTGATGTGGGGCTCAAACTCATAAACCGTGAGATCATGACCTGAGCTGAAGCCGGCCGCTTAACCAACCGAGTCACCCAGGTGCCCCAAGAGTCAACTGTAGTTTTAAAAATCTCCTCTGGAAACTGGAGAGAATTGAGGGTAGTTAGTATAATATTACTCATTACAATGGCAGCAAGTTGACAGGGAAACTCAAGAGCCTGAGCAGAAACAGAGCCTGGGGATGAAATGGGCACGTGCTGGCCTCCTGCCTGCGGTCACGGTCACTGTCACCGTCACCGGCGCCTGGCACTCAGGCCTCTTCTGTGTCTCCAGAGTCTAAACAGGCTGCAGGGAGCTCAGTACCTCACCACCAGCACTCCCTGGCTTTCACTGCCGTGCTCGAGAACCGTTACTCTTCTTTTCTCCCACAACTGCCCGTAAATACCCAGAGCTTCAGCGCAGGTTTGCAGAACCAGAGAGCCCTCCCTTCATTTTAAAGAGTCCCCAGCAGCAGTTTGAGGCTGGGCCTCCACAAGCCTCCACTTTCAGCCTGAAGAATGCAACCTTTCCCCTGTGAACACCATCCTAAGAGTACAACAACGGGGAAGACAATTAACATGAAAATAAATGCATTACACACTTAGAAAAGAGACATTTTACAATATGAGCCTCATTAAATTCTCATTATTTACAGATGAAGCGGTTTGAATTACCTTACAGGGTTGTTTTTTTTTTTTCACTAGAATTTTTGGTTTCTTCCATTACGTTACATGAAATGGCTTTGTCATTTTAAATGCCCAAATTTATAACGAGCATTTAATTATTTTGACAGTATATAGCAGACTATATATCTCACGTAAGGAAGAAGGATTGGTTTTACAAAATAGTTCCTGAATTGTCCAAGAGAAATCTTAAAATCTAAGTCTAGTTGGTAAATAATGCCAAGGGCACTAGAAAATAAAAAGGATATGTAGAATTCAGTCATTTTTTTATAGTTCCCATTAACAGTCAATGTGGTAACAAAATATAATGCTGTAAATCCTTCTGAGTTAAGCGAATAAAAAGGCCATAATAAAGGTCAATTTTACGGCCATCAATTTGCAATGATGGGACATTTGGTTGCCAAAGGAAGCAACAAATGCAGCCCAGAATTATGGCATCTCTGGGGGGAAAAAAGTGGGTATTATGGCAGGAAGTGCTTTGAGGAGATTTACACTGAAACCAACACTGAGCTCGGCTCCAAAATAATAATGTGAATTCTTTATAAATTGTTCTAACCCTGTGCAGGGTAGTGCGGAAGACAAACGCTTTGTCATATTGCGATGAAACCGATTCGCTATATAGAAGACGGAGAAGTTATAATGGGTATTTGAAATATATGCAAAAATAAAGAGGAGAAATGGTAGTTTCGTGAGCAATTAATGCTATCCATAATTACAATGTGCAAACAAAAGAAACCACCGGGGGACAGTTGCACAATAATGAGATTTGGGGGTATTAATCCTTCTCTGAAATGGCAAGAATGCAATTTTTATAGAAACAACAACAGTCAAAACAATAGCACAAAATACAAAGGGGGAGCCTCTTGCTATTCGTTTTAGGATTTCTTCCACTGGAAAACTGCAAATTAAAACATCAAAGAAGAAGCCTCAAATACCTGAGTGATGCCATGACCCCCTGAACTCCCTCTCTTCAGTGTCTTCACTTGTTTTCTCTCCCAGTTGAGAACTCTGCTCTTAAGCAGGAGATCTGTATGTTCTGTTCTAATTTATGTTTACATTCAGATCCATCTGCCAAATAGAGAGAATTGAGAGCGGATATTTTCCTTTGTACAGCTGGCTTCTAGGCCAGACCATACCTAAATACTAGCCCATTGAGGAAAGAAAAATTCCATATGGGATTAAAAGTGACCACCAAGTCAGAGCGTGGAAGGAACTTTCTGTCCAGACTATCACAGGAAGTTACTAAATGGCTTGTGTTTCTAACTATAATTAATTTTTCCTAGATTACAAAACACATATGCACTGTAGAAATTCAGAAAATAAAGAAATCATCTGTAATGCAACTACCAAGAAATAAATACTGCAATATTTTAATGTAATTATATCTTTCTAGGATCTTTTTCTGTTCACATCTATGTATATATTCACATATTTGAGATCATACTGCAAATACTGTTTTCTAGATAGTGCAGTCATTAATGTTAGATCAGAAATATTTCTCACATAATTCCAAACACCTGTGAGGTTTTCTATTAATGGTCGAACCATAATTTAGTTAGTGAATCCCTTGTGTATTCATTCAACCAATACATTTTTAGCATCTACCCTGTGACACACTGTTGTAGGTTGCTAATATGGCACAGATGATTCAGGAATACTTCCTAACTTCAAAGAGTAAAGTAATCACCACGGTACCTCAACAATTTGTATGTATCACACAATGTAATTAGTTGCTAGTCCCAGAGGAGGGTGACTGCCACTTTCTGGGGAGTTCAAGAAGGGTGTCACAGAATGATTAGAAATTAACATGGCAATCAAAGGTGGGGTGAGAACTTTAGACAGAGGGAAGAGCATGTATAAAGGTATGGAGACAGGAAATAATGATGGTAATGCCTCATAAGAAATATCAAGTCCTCTTCAACTTATAAAAATTGTTCGTTGTAATACATACAGACACCTGCCAAAGTGACATGACCAGGCTTTCTCTGATCAGGGCACCTCTCCCTTCATCACATCTGGCTTTATAAACAAGGGTTTTATTTAGGCTTCTCTTTACTTCTGAGTGTGGTCATGCCACCTGGTTAGAGAAGAAAGACTATGATGTCAAAAAGAAGGAAGAAAATCACTGGAAATAAGTGGATTCTGAACACTTAAGCAAATATTTTATAACCATTGGGATGGGAGATAGAATTTGGCATACTAGCTTTTATTCTAAAACATACTGGTTCTAATTATTAAAAAAAAAGGGAAAGACAAAATTCTAAAAATATAACACTAAGTAGAGGAACAAGTTCTAAATATATGGTGTGTGCAGGGTTATGAGGAGAGCATTACCAAGTCTTGAAATTCACAAACTATAGCATTACAGACAGTAATGAATCTGGAAGGGCTATTTGAGAGGAGGTGTGAAGAATTCTTCCAAGACTCCTGAACCTTCAGATCAAAGCCATATAGGACATCTCTGTTCTCCATGTCTCCTTGGAGCTTTTTGGATTCATCTTTTGATTACCTGTTTAGAGAGAGTTCTTCTGACTTTGTAGTGCTTACCAATCACTAGTAATTTCAGCCCGTTTCAATATGTGACACTTTGACTTCCAGGTTTCCTCTCAGCCACAGCAATATGGTTTGGTTCCTTACAGAGCTGGTGACCTGGCTCCTGTCCCAGAAGCATTTGCTCCTTCAACTGAATCCCTATGAAAAGCTTCTGATGATGCATTTAGCATAATGCAGAACCCTGGACCAGAGTGGAGCATTTCCCACAAGGCCGTGATGAATGAAATATTTTCCAAGCGAGGAATAAATGAGAAGCCCCCGCCCCTACCCCACAAATGACACGTCGTGATGCAAAAGTGTAATCTGTACGTGCACACCTCTGTTTTGAGACCCTCGCCAAGCCACCTTGCAGGCTGAAAGGAAGCTGCACCAGCAACATTCTATTAGATAAGCAGCCATGCAAATGCTTCGCCCCACTCCGGCCTATGAAGAGTGTGCCGCTCTCAACTGATAAAGAACTCTATCCCTGTATTCAACGGAATGTACTCATAAAGCAAAGCGGAGCAACTCTGACAGTGAAATGGCAAGCAAGATGATGCTCTCTTCTGATAAGAGGCACCCACTACTGCATTTGTCAATTTAATAGGAATCATTTTAAGCTTTTAGCGTCTGATAAGGGAATTAAATTTTACTTACTTATTTCCATAGAAACTAAAGAGTTCGCAGAGATGTTCGGCATTTGATTTCTTAATCACATCTTCCTAAATGTTACTTTCAAAAAAAAACAGCAATGGTTTTCAAAGACTGGGAACGGGAAGCAGGAAGAGCCTGAAGGGAAGAAATGAGTAACTATAACCGCTAGAGTATATTCATCAGCTGATATTTTAAAAATTAAATTAATATGCTTATTATATACCAGGTTCCAGAAAGAAATGCGCCAATATGTATGTGTACATAAATTGCTTCTAGATTCCCACTTGTGGTAAACATGCCTAAATATTTTTCAAGCTATAAAAGGAAACCCAAATAAATACCAGCTGTGCAGGTTTATCTAGGAACAGAAAAAATATGGAAAGAAGAAAAAGAATGCACTGCCACATCATTAGTGTAAAATGAATCTGAGGGTCGTTAGCATCGGGGACGTGGGTTGTGGGGTTAAGAAGAAATGGAGATCAACAACTCCTTGGTAATGGAGTCTTGTAGGACCATTTCTGCTGCTCAGCTCTTGCTCCTCTTCTTTCTCTGTGTCTTCTTCTTTCTCTCTCACTCTCATGGTCTCAGTCTCTCTGGGCCTCCATATGCCTGTGAGACTCCACGCGTCTCTCTCTGTCCTTTTCTGTGCCTTTCTGTGCATGCGTGTTTGTGTGTCTGTGTCTGTCTCCCAGTCTGTCTCTTTCTCTTGGTCTTAGCAAGACTCCATCTCCCCGCCCCTTCTTCTCTGCCCCCACCTCAGACTGACTTTTCTGCTTTCAAATGCACAAAAGCAAACAAGAAAGCCCTAGGCCTTATTTACATTACTTCCCAGAGAACAAAGGATAATTAAATTGAGTTCAGATTTTAGGCTCCCGAGAGAGAATCTAATGGGTCCAGGTTAGATCAGGTAAACCATTCAAACAACCGAGGTCACAGGGAGCATATGACAAACATGTTCTCACACGTTGGGTGGGAGGGGCAGAGACAGTTCTCAGAGAAAGGGGGGAAGAGAAGGAAACATTCCTCAATGCCAGTGACACCTCATTCATGAAGACTTTCCCAATTAAACCAGCTTAGGAAGACGTCCCACTTAGCACTTACTTAAATATACTTAGCATATACTTTGATACTTGTTAGTTGTATGACCTTGAGGAAGTTATTTTTCCCTCTGCTCTTTAGTAATAAAAATGACGTCACTGAAGACTGAATATGTGGATACAGGTGGTAGTGTTTATGATTAAGGATGACACAGGGCCATTGCTCAGTAAGGTCATTACTGCCCTTACTCACAACATTACTGACTGTTGCCCCTTTTGGGGTTCTGATCTTGTCATCTGTGCCTGGTTTCCTAAATTTTGAGCCAGCTCAGTGCCCTCCCTTCCACCATAAATGACACAGTGCCTGACACATAGCAACGTGCCCAGAAAATTCCTGGCGATTGATCAGTTATGTTGATATTCTTAGGGGCTTTAGAACTAAAACTCAAAAGAAAGTCTTGTATTTCTCATCCTGTGCCGAGAAAAGATTCTCAATGAAAGAGAACTATGATCATACATCACATGGGTAAGTAAATAAGGGTAGACTGGCCCAAAAGACTAGAAGTGGCTTGGGATTTTTCTTTTGCTCCCAGGATGTCAGATTTCCAGGATGCCCATAGCAGAAAAAATGCTAAAGCAGACGCTATTCTCCACACACATAATAATGCCATAAATATTTTACCCTGTGCTGCTTCTAGTAGTCTCAAGACTTCCAAAATCTTATTTGAAAGTGCTTGGAGAAAGACCATAACCTCATCACCAAATCCTCCCAATATCTACAGCCACATACACAAACCACAGATTTCCTAAGAACAGGACACTTGGCTGTTTTGTTCCTGCCTATCCCCAACACTGATCACAAAGTCATAGCATTGTAGATACGAAATATATGCCAGCAAACTGAGTAAATGAAGTGAATGAACAGATCCTAACTCCATTCCCTGTAAGGCCAGCTTTGTGTGCGTATGACCCATGCAGTTGCACAGAGCTCCACGCTCAGGAGGACCCCATGCTTAGTTTGATGCTCTGTGGGTAACATCTTCAACTCTTTAATTATTTTTGAACAAGAGGCTCCATTTTCATTTTGCACTGGGCCCATCAATTATTTAACCAGCCTTGCTTCTCACAATAGGTGAATAATACTGGTGACCATCAGCACATCACTCCATACAGCAGTAAACCCAGTGTCTTATTCAGTTCTGGCAATGTTCACAAAATACCACAGACTGGGCAGCTGATAAGTACCAGAAATATATTTCTCACAGTTGTGGAGGCTGGAAGTCAAAATTAGGATGCCAGCATGGTCAGAGGAGGACCTTCTTCCAGATGGCAGTCTTATTGTGTCCTCACATGGCAGGAGGGGCGAGAGATCTCTGTAGGGTCTCTTTCATCAAGTCACTAATGTCATTCATGAGGGCTCCACCCCTATGGCCTAAGCACCTCCCAAAGGCCCCGCCTCCTAATACCATCACACCAGGCATTAGGATTTCAACAAATGAGTTTGGTGGCAGGAGAATGGGGGACATAGGTCTGGGAGGACACAAACTTTCAGAACACAGCACCATGGAAGCAGCACCGGGAGTGGAGATGCTGGATCTGAAACAACTGGGAAGCCTCCATGGAGATCAAGACCCACTGAGTCACAGATATGCCAGCCTTGCCACCCAATGCTTCCTGGCATTTCTTGAAAGCTTCTTTATAATCCCAGCTGGCTCTGGCTCTGCCTCTCAAAGAAGACACCACCATTATGGACACATGCTTCCTGGGTTCTAGCTATACGGTTTATCAATTGTTTACTCAATTCCAGAGGCCACCCTCATACTATAGCTTAACAGAGTGGTTATTGAGTGTGTATTTCAATTAGGGTTCATGGTTTGGGGTATTTAATTGTTAGAAAGAAACCATTAGGCTTCTTATCAGAGGCTTCAAATCAAAGCAAGCCAAATTACATATAATTTCGAGACAGGTCACCTAATGAGCTGTGACACACACTTGAGGGGTGAATGTTGACATATCAAAGCTCCAGCAGCATGAAGAGTTAACAGAAAACTTTTTAAAAATTAATCTATACTTTATAACATTCCTCCACTTGACATGTTTTTCTTTTCAAATATCATTTTCATTATTTTTTATTTTAATAGAGTGGTAATCTTCAATTCAAGTCTCTGTCTCTGATCATAATATATGTTCTCACTTTCGGTGAAAATTTGTTCTTGTCACATGGGAACCCACAGCTATTAGATTCTATTGCAATAATTTATTAATATTAAGTCCATTAAATGATGACACAGTAGGCATAGAAAAATATTCTATACTGAAGAAATAATTTGGTTGAGAGTTTTTTAGTTCTTTTAACATTATTTGGAAGCATTCATAATGATTTCAGAGGATTGTCACAGAAAAGAGTAGGGCAAACATTTAACATTAACAAAGACCATCAATATGTCAATGTTAACAATTCTGAATTTACTTATTAGTTTCAATCTTCCTCTGGCCCATCACAGTCTAAATGTCCCTATTAAAATTATATGAAGACCCAAAAGTATAAAAAAAAATCAAGTTAATGAGTGAGAATGGGATTCTTCCCTGTCCACTGAATTATGTGGAACAATTCTTCAAATTCCACCCCTAGCCCCTTCTTAACACTTCTAAGTCTTTTTTAGTCTTTCTTGGTCCAGCATAACATTTCCAGAAAAGACAAAGGCGTTAATCCTTCTGGACACTCATTGACCACACATCTCCATTCTGCCGTGACTTGCTCTTTTCTCCTTCCTTCTGTTCTTGTAATTCACCTGTCTGGTATAGAAAATGCACAGCCCAACCTGAGTGTTTAGCACTCTGCACAGAGAATGCTCAGCTCAATTTTCTAAAACAGTGAAACTAAAAATAGCTTCAATTTACACATAGATGAACAAGAGCTGCACTGGGAAGTATATAAGCATATATGATACATATATCAGTGAGTCAGCAGTGGATCCCCCTTAGTAAAAACAAATGAAATACAACAGTCACTAGTAGATCCAAAACATTGAATGAGCCATTATGCCAAATTTTGGCAGCACTTTTTAGTGATAACCATTTAAGAACATACAGAATACTTGTTACTATTACCAAACCATTCCGAAGACAGAACACTAGGCAAGCTTCTACCAGAACTGAGAACACACTGTACCATAAAAGCAGGAACAGTGCTGGACATTAATTCTCTCATGTCTTACCAGGGGGCTTCCAGTGGCTACAGAATAAAGTCCTATCCCTCACCTGGTGTGAAACCACACAACCTGCCTAACTTTCGAATGCAAACCTTATGTGCTAGACATGCTGAAAGTGCTTTTGTCTCTCAGCTCCAAACCCACCTTCTCTATGCTCCACTATTTACAAACAGCATTTCTGCATTACCACTGTCTCCCTGCTAAGTTTCACCAATAGGGGGCGAGAGCGGGAGGCTGGAAGACTAGATCCAGTTTCGTCCTGCTAGCTTTCGGTTTACTTCCTGTTTGCTTTCTGTTACTGTGCCCATCTCCCTAGCAATGCTTCTTTGACCCAGAAGTGGCAGTGTCTTCCTATAAAAGCGGCCTAATTCTTTTTGCAATTTTCCTACCGCTTGCAGAACCAGCCTCATAGTGGACCCCTCGGAGACACCGGTACCAGCCACCTAGCTCCCCACCTCACAGGCCTGAACCCAGGCCCACAGAGCGTCTTCTGCAACCTTCTAGTGTTCCCGTAGCCTTGATCGTGCAGTCAGCAACTCTGTAATTAGTCACGGTTATGGCTGTTGTTGCTTTTTTGACTTTGTTACTGGTTGACAACCTTAGGCCTTGTTAAAAATTTTCACATTGAGACTGATACACTGAACTAGTAGCCACCTGTAGTCTGCTTTGACGCCTTAGTATTCTTGTACATTCTCCCAGAATACTGTTTCCCTCTGGAAACATACACTTAAATATTCTTTAATACCGCTGTTAAATATTACTTCTTCTTTGATACTTTTCTTGACCTCCTCATTCCTTTATGATTAGTAAAATTTCAGATTGTACATCCTGCTATGTGCCAGGTAACACTCTATTTATTTATATATCTTTATGCTCCACTAGATCATGAGCTCTGTGGAAGCAAGGCTGAGAGCCTTATTCATCTCTGCATCCATACTATTCAGCACATTATCTGGAACGTAACAGAAATATCATAAATTCTCATTTATTTGTTTTGTGTTACTGAATTATAAGGTTCTCTGGGAAGATTTAGAAACTATCTTCAATGCCAGCATATAAATCTTTGGCTCATGTTCTACAGTATAAGAGGTACTTAGATGCCTATTCAAAGAAAATCCCCCCGCTAGCCAATTTAGTCTCAAATTCCATCCTTAGATAGTACATACCATAGTACCTAGTATATAATAACTACGAAATAAATGTTGATTATGTTGCTTATTTATTTATTTCAGTATTTTTTTATTTATTTATTTTCTGACAGAGAGAGAGAGCACGAGCAGAGTAGGAACAGAGGGAGAGGGAAAGAAAGACTCTTAAGCAGGCTCCGCACCCAGAACAGAGCCTGGTTCAGGGCTCAGTCTCACAGTTGTGAGGTTATGACCTGAGCCTAAATCAAGAGTCAGACACATAACAGACTTAGCCACCCAGGTGCTCCCATTTGTGTGTTTTTTTAAAAATTCTTCTCACTCAATAACTAACAATGGCTCTCTATTTACCACTGACTCAGACACAAGCTCCTCACCGGGATATTCAAAACACTTCACAATATGGTCCAAATTATTTTCTCTCCCACTGAAACAAATTTTGAGCCTCTAAACTAGACATTGGCTAACTAGAGCCCACCCCATAGGCCAAATCCAGACTGCCACTACTTCTGTAAATAGAGTCTTACTGGAGCACAGCCACACTCATTTACATATTGTTAGCTCCAGACTCACCCATTTATCCTGCTGTCCATGTCTACTGTAAATGTATACTCTTGTCACTAGGTATTGTCCATGGCTGCTTTCATACTACACTGGAAGAGTTGAATAATTATGACAGAGATTGTATGCCCCACAGATCCCCAAATATTTACTATCTGACCCTTCACAGAAAATGTTTGCTGACTCCTGCCTGAAATACAGTCTACTCCCCACATATGATCCATACCACTTCACTACTGCTAATGTCATTCCCGCATGTCTGCCCGTCAGAGTTTCTCAGTCCCTGAAATTTTTCTGACTTGTCCAACTAAAAGGCCTCAGCCCTTCCTTTGAACTCTAGTTTTATATTTTATCACTCTTACAGCATTGATATTTTGACTTATAATTATATATATGATGACTATACATATATATATATGATGATGTGTATATATATGATGAGTGTATACATATATACATACATACGCATATACTTATTACACCCCTTTAAACTGATTACAGATTCTTAGAGGACGGGTTCTTCAATTTATGTATCTTCTTTTCTCTTACAGTCCTGGGAAACCAGTAGAAACTTACAATAAGTTTATATTTACTTATAATAAATAAACTTATATTTGCCAGATTGAGTCGAATAGAACTAAACTGTCCCCTGGCAGGTTGCCTATGTTCTTCTCCCAGCACTTGAGACCCTGGATGCTTACACATCACATCACAGACCCATTAGACACCACATCACAGACCATTTAGTGGGTCAATGCATGGGATATGACTACTTCCTTTCTTTGATTTTAATAACAATGCTTAATCAAAAAAGATCATTCTTCATGATTATAATTAACAAGTTATCTAAAATAATGAACCAAACCAGAGTGAAGACTATATTTCGGGATTTGGGGGAAAGTGTGACTACTTTCATGATCAATGTGTAAGGTACTGAATGCCATAGGATCTGAATGTAGGATGATAGCTTTAGTCCATAATTTGAGCTAATGAGACTTTTAGATGATTCACCTTAAATTTCCCCCAAAGTCAATAGCCCAGGAATTATTTTCCAGAATTGTTCTGTTGGTGATTATAAAGCATATGGGAGATATGAAATCAGGGTAAATTCAGTTTTCTTTTATAATTAAATGCTAGCTTGGTCTCTATTTGTAATTAATATACTCTAATTGTTTTTATCTCTGAGATAATAAATTATGAAACTATAAAGGTATGTAATTTAATAAATGTGTTGGGTAATATAAATACAATGGATTATATGTGCTAGAGACAAGAGCACAGAAGTGATGCATTCTTTCAACTTAATAAAATGAGAATTAATTGATCCTATTTTCTCTGCTTAAGTCATCTTCATTACTTAATCTTTTTTTAACTCTAAAATGAAGACTCTCTAGAAATTCTCCCTATTTAACAAAAGACCTCAGTTTAAGAAAACAAAACTTATATTCATATTAATTTCACTGGCTCCAGTAACATTTCCTCCAAAGTTGTGTGTTATTAAGTCATGGTCAAGTCATCCGGTAAAAGATTCTTCTTTCATCAAAGAAGCCCAAGGTTCAAAGTATAATCCTCTAAAAGGAATATATACGGAAAGTTTGACTTAACTCAGCACGCTTCCTTCTCTTTATTTTATGATGTCCTGATACCTTAGCTGATATTAATCATATCACAGCCCCATCAATATTATGTGCACTGTTATTTCAACTTGGCAGATTATCTCATCCAACAGCTATGATCAAGCATCTACATGAAAAATGAGAACATTTCAAAAATCCTGGGCTTCATTCTGTTCCTCAAATGCAGAGTGCCACTTATCTATGAAAATGTGCTACTACTGCTAGGAGGAGACACGCCTAGTTGTCAGCTTTGCAAGATACAACATGGCAACCTGACCACCAAAATATTGGATACGACTCTTGGAGCAAAACGATGTAGTGTACAGTCTGTTTACATATGGGAAGTGGAAAATGAAAAGTTGGAGTAGCAACAATATTTTGGTCGGACTCGAAGAGTGAATGAGCCAAACACAGATTTTATTTTTAAGATAATAGGATGAAAGGAAGGTCACTCAAATGACAACTTAGTTTATCAGAATGTTAGTGTTGACTCACTATAATGTTGATATTTTAATGCTTATAAAAGCATGCATGTCCTTATGGAGTGAGGACACTAGAAAGCCCTAAGATACCAAGTAGAGTGAGGGTCTCCATTTTATAAATGAGGAAAAGAAAACCCAGAGTTTCCGTGACTCGTCCAAAAATTTCATAGCCAATTGGCAGCAGAATCTCTTTAGAATCTACTGACTATTCCTCTAAACTAGATTGCTTATTTGGAGATACAAACATCACATATCTACTGTGCATGTACTTTGTTTACGTTAGAGGAAACTGATCTCTCTTAAAAAAGGGAATATAAGCAAACAAGAAAAAAACAAGGACCAAACTGGCTAGAGAGATGACATAAGCATCATCAATTCTATGATCAACAGCCTCTAAGTTTCTCTACCCATGAGCAGAGGCTGGAGTCCCCTTCCATTTGATGGACTCCTGAAGCTATTAGAGATTTGCCCGTTTGAAACAAGCCAACTTTTGGTCTTTCCCCCCGAAATAAATAAATAAATAGTTCTATGTGTATTCACTCCTCTACAACATATCTACTCTGAGATAAAGCCTAAGTCTTCAGGATCTCATCATACATTGTTAAAACATTTTTATCCAAACTTGCACAGTGCCATCACCAAGGAAAAGACAAAAGGAAATAGAACTATAAGAAGATATTTTACCTAAATAGGAGATTTGGGGAACCATTTGGGCAAGTTTATCAATGGACATTTCAAATATTATTTGATTTTTTTTTGTCTTTTATCTTGCTGAATATTAATCTTAATAATACTTTCATTTACCTAGCCATTTCGTTTATTTATTTTGCCTCTTCCTAATATGCTTCTCATTACTGCACATATTCTTTCAAAATATACATATGAGAAATAAAGTCACTGGACTGGAACACTGTCACAGATAATAGTTTGCCATTGCTAGATAAATGCCAAGGTAAAGCCAGACGTTTATTGAAAGTAAATGTCGAGGCAAATTGAGAAACATCGATTGTAAGAAAATGTTCTAATATAGTAGCTTCATTTCTGTTGTACCAAGTGATTCATGTTGATGTAATCATTGTCTTTCATAGATCTTTGTGTAGTTAAGTTAAAGTAGCTTACAGTACAATAAAGCAACTACATTTAGATAGTGGAAGAGAACCAAACTTGGCATGATAGACAGCCAATCCAACCAGTTGTTTATAGGTAATAAGCCTTGTTCCTGCTACACAAAGTCATGGGTACCAGTAATTTCTCACTAGCAGAGGTTACACAACCATAAATAAAGATTGGCTATTATACAACTTGGTTTGATATTTTTCCTTACATACGGTTTATGTACTGTGTTTCAGACATATCTTGGCATGCACACATAATATGTATACTTTATATACATGTAAATGTAAATTTTGTGTATATATATATGCATATATATATATATACACACACAATTTAATAAGAGATGGCTAAACTCTTTGTCTATCCTTACAGATAACAAAATATGCCAGAACAAGTGTGTAGAAACAGAAATCTAGTTCAGATTTTGAAAATGCAATGTTTTGACCTTTCAAAAATTGGCTCCCAAAATACACATTTGCTATTTTGAAAACACTTCCAAATTTTCAGAGATGATAGCTCACTGAGCGAATTCTGTACCAGGAGGTTCAACTTAGCATGGTGGGCCATCCAAGCTGGCCTAAGTGAAACCACAAGGGAGATCCAGAAACAAGAGTCTTCCTTAGCATGGAGAAAAAGTGTGATTCTCTAAAAGGAATTCCTCAGTGTATTGGAACTATGGGAAAACAGACCAAGGTCATTTCACTGGAGACCAGTTTTGCTTAAAGAGAAAGAAGATACCAAACCAAATTAATTACCTAAACTTCTTTAGCATTCATAGCCTAGAAATAGACTTCAGCTTTATAGCGTATGTTTAAAGCAACTTTTCTCAAACTTCAGAGTCCTGAAAGGCAAAGACAATAAAAGAAACAGAGTTCACCTGAAGAAAAATACATTTTGTGGATGGAGAGAACAAAGATAATGGGGAGGTTGAAAGTGTGTAAAACTATGATTTTACTCACCATTTCTGGTCCTAGGGAGGGGAAGTAATAAACTGAAAGACAGAAGTGGTGTAACTGTGTGTGTGTGAATGTGTGCACACGGTTGATCTATACCATACTAACTACCAAAACACAAGAAGTCACAGCATCAGCCAACGTTTTCTCCGATTTTAAAGTCAGATTTCCATTTGCATGCCTGATATTTGTGTTTTTATTTGTTTATTTTAGAGAGGGAGAGAGCAATTGAGTGGGGGAAAGAGGCAGAGGCAGAGGGAAAGGGAGAGAGAGGGAGGGAGAGAGGGAGAGAATCTCAAGCAGGCCCCACGCTCAGCATGAAGCCCAATGCAGGGCTCAATCCCATGACCCTGGGATCATGACTTGAGCCAAAATCGAGTCAGATGCTCAGTGGACTGAGTCACCCAGGTGACCCCGCATGCCTGATACTTTGTATAATGATTTAAAATAACAGGTTCCGGCACCCAGTATACTCACACCAACTGAATGAGTTGTTTAATAACCTTGGGAAAGTTCTTTGATCTCCATCATTCCCTTCTATATCTCCAAAAGGTAAGTAATAACAGTACCTATTATATAGGACTGCTGTAAGAATTCAATAAGATAATGCATGAAAAAGCACCTAGCAGAATCCCAGTCTAGGCCACACAATAATCACTCTGCTAACTTCTATTTCCATCGATCTGCATATTGAACAAACCAGGAGTGACCAGGAGTCAGAAGGAGCAGCAATTCTGGAATAGACAGAAGTGTCTGAAAAATCTGGAAATCTGTTAGACAGCGAGGCTGCAAGGCTCTGTCTGGTTCATTCAATACTTGAGCAATGGATACTAGCCTATCCCCATTTGCTTAGAAGGCGAAAGACCATGCATCTTGCGAGGCTGACTGTCGGTCCCAGCAAGAGGGAGTTTCCATGTGGGTAAGCACAGTTTTCTCTCTCAAAATTTTGTATAATGACAATGAAGCCTCAACTCCCCCACTTTCCCCTATTTCCTTGCCAGAAAGGTTAAGATAGAAAGGAGATCCATTTTAAAGTGAGATTTTTAGATAAAAAGATAAAGCAAAATTTTAAAACAAGACTAACTTTTCCTTCAGGTTTCTGTTTTTTTCATCTTGTGTCTTAGGCTGCTGAGAAAGATTTTGTTGGGTTGTTTCTTTGCCCTCATGTTTCTTTAGGAGTATTGAGTAGTAATGGGGGAGAGCTTGCCTGACCTTCAGGCCTACCAGACATGGTTACATAGCCTATAGGTCATAATTTATGATTTTACTAATGACTTGAAGGGAGTTACCAAAGAGCAAATCTTCCTAAATGTTTCCTACAGGAGGAATTCTTAAGTTGCCAGAGACACCACATATATTTAGATATTTGCCTCCAAGGACCTAATCATCAAGATAAAAAGTATAATAATCATGCCTGGATGTCCCAGTTGGTTAAATGTCCAACTATTGATTCTGTCTCAGGTCATGATTTCATAGTTCATGGGATTGAGCTGTGGGTCAATCCCTATGTCAGGCGCTCTCTCTCTCTCTCTGCTCCTCTACCACTTGTGCTCACTCTCTCTCTAAAAACAAATAAGTAAACTTAAAAAAATAAGATGATCAATCATCTATACGTACGAGTCATTTAGTTTTTAACTTTTAATCCAGATGTTCAAGTAACATTATGCATTACAGGATAAAAAATTAGACTGAGGCAATGGGTACATAAGTAGGCTTGAATCTTGAATCAAATTAATATGATATCCTTTGATCACCCACCTACAGTGTGGTTCTCAACCTTAGCTAAACATTAGAATCGCCAGGGAAATCTTTTAAAGAGCTGATGCCTAGGCCCTTCTCGCTATAGATTCAGATTTCATTTATCTTAGGTAAGGCAAAGATATGAGTATTTTAAAAGACTCCCAGATGATTCTAACATCCCCTCAACTTTTTAAAAATTATGATCAAAGGGATCACAGAGTTTGTCTTCAGGTTAGATATCCCACAATTACAGCAAAAAGCAGAAGTTTGCACATGGACCTACCCATGTGCAGTCTGTGTATGAAGAACTATATCTAATAACAAGAACAAAGGCTATCTAGAGAAGTCATGGCTGTCTGTTTTGGGGTTTGCTCCTGGGTTGGAATTTGGATAGTTTCATGTTGAAAACAGAAGGGAAATGAATATAATAATGAACTCTAGTCATTGGCAAACAGGACTAACACCTGCCATGCAGCCTAACCCTGCTTTTATTAAGATCATAGTATACTAGGGTTGTGGTGTGAAGCTCTGTGTTATAGAAGGCTTGATGCAACAGATTTCTCAAAGACCTCATTGTAAATATTCTAGCTAAATGATTTTCCTGTTTTGGTTTGAAAGTCACATAAAATAGCCATTATTATGACTGTATAGCTTTAATAGATCATGTAGATTCTTATCTTCAATGCACAATACTTTGGTTTCATTGGAGTTGTGAGCCACCCTGCCGATGTTAGGAAACACAATATAGATATGGACAAACATGGCTCTAGTTTAGTAATTGAGGTGATCAATGTCATAAACCAGTCAAGACTTAACTATTGGTTTCCTGTAAATTACTCATCTTTATTGCTCAAGTATCCCACATTCTCTGATAGCAAGGGGACAGGGTTTCATTCTGAAACTAAGACCTTTCCCAAGATTGATACCAATATATTTTCAGAGTTCCTTTCTAAGGGCACACAGGTTATGGTGGATTTATGATATGGAAAGATGGGATTCAGTAGACAAAAAGGGAGAGGCTGAGGCTTGAAGCTCCTTGGGCAGGGAAAAACACAGATTTTAAACATGTCTTCTGGGAACGTCTGACCTTGAGCAAACTCCCTCAGTCATAAAGTTCCTCTTGGGAATGTGACTGACATCACCTACTCCCCCTCAGGTTTCCCTCAGGAGTTTGACAAACAAAAGACCTGGCTTAAAGTAAGTAGACCATAAAACCTAAGACCCACAAGGAACTGGTATGGCAGGAGATCACTCATACAATGGAAATGAGCCAATCAAAACGGAACGACTAGGCATTTAGAGCTATCTAGCCAACAAGGGTATAACTGGAGAAGGAATAAGGGGGAACCCGTACAACCAAGTCCCCTGCATTCACCTTTGAATGCCCCCTGTCTGTAAAGAGCACTTTCATACTATTCTTACTTTCTGATCTTATGCTCGAATAAACTTTTGCCAGCTGCTCATTTTAGTCTTGTCTACCTCTTCATTCTTCGAAGTGGCAATGAACCCTGGTATTGAGGTGAAACAATCCTGCAAGAGATTCATCACAAAGATGGCCCTTATTCTGCTTTCATCAAGAGGTGACGTCTGTTTCATCATTCCTTGAATCTAGGCTGGCCTGTGACTTGCTCTGGTGAACTGAATGTGGCCAAAGTGACTGTGTGCAAGCTCTGAGCCTATGCCTTCAGGAGCCCCAAACTTCTGCCCTCTCCTTCTCTAGGAAACCAACTCCTGCATGAGAACAGCCTGGACTAGGTTACTGGAGGATGTGAGAGCACGGGGAGGAGAACTCAGCGGCCCCAATAGGCCGCAGCCCGCAGACTTGAATCAAACTTCAGACACAAGAAGAGCCCAGCTGAAATCAGGCAGAGCTAGCTGAGACCAGAAGACCGATCCAGCAACCCTACATATTCATGAGATAGATAAATGCTCATTTAAGCCACTGGGTTTTGTTACATAGTATTAACATGATAACAGACAGCTGATGCATAGACCATCTGATTTGTAAATATCCAAAATTTAAACAAAACCTTTTTCAAATGCCTACTGAAGTACAATTCCCACACATTTCTGAATCACTGGAAGAAAGCAAAGAGTGTTTATTCTGGTCATTCTCAATCATTCACTCCCTCAATTATCAACACAATTAAATTACATGTGAATTACAGTGCCCTCCAGGGATGTAGCAATAGTAGCTAAGGCCAGTCATGAAAAGAAAGACACTTTGCTTTGAATATAAGAGAGTCCTCAGCATAGGTCAGACTGGCTGAAAAAGCAGGGTTGTTTTTATCACACTGCACTTCTCCATGTGCGCTATGTTATAGATTTCACTGTTCGTGTTCCCTCTGCCTAATTGTAAAACCCAAGCACCTTCAAAGAGTAGAGCAGATCGCAAAGAGTAGAGCAGATCGCGTAGTTTCCTGATGGCACATGTAGGTACTAGAACACTCTGACCCTGACATTCTGAACTGTTTCATAGCTTACCAAGGATAACTGTCAACCAAAACAGTTTGGGATGAGACAAGGAGCCTGATTAAATTAGGTGCCTGAAATAGATGCTGTTGAACTCATTTTGCCTTTTGTCCAGAGCATGTGATTCCTAAACCTAACCACTGAGCTGTGGCATGAACTTAATTAAAACCTAATAATAATGATAGTTATGGAAGGAAAAAGAAATGGTTATTTCAGGTTTATGGATGAGACAAGGCTTTCTCAAATGCTTTTTTCTCCTTTAGTGCTGTTTGTTCAACTCATCATTTTAGAGTTTGTACAGAGGGTCTATCTTGCAAAATGATGAATGCCGGAAGCATATTTTTAAAGGAAACTTATCAGTAGTCCATGGCAGAGAGGATTCTAACTGCAATCAGGCTCACTGCATTTTCATCTAACAACTGCAAAGCTCTTCTGTGTGATTTTGGCAGGTTTAGAGCACCACTATGTGGTCTGTTAGTGAGTGTGTGAATACATGTATATATTTTTCAAACATATATATGCATATGTGTGTGTACATATACATACCTATACACATATATGACAAAACAAAGAAGCGTTGTGACATTTCTCTTACAAAAACAAGATCATTTGTTTGCAAGAGTTTGAAATGCAATTAACCTTTAAAAAGAGTAAACGAGACCTTTGCATTTAATTGTGCAAAAACAAAAATAATTTGGTAGCTAATTTTAACAAATGGAAAAACACCCAGACCATTTTTTCCAACCGATTCTATCTTAATGCATTTTGCTATTGTGTTTCATCTGCATGTGGTACATTACATTTAATGGAAATCACACAGTCCAATTATCTCTCCTAGGGGAAGAAGAGAAAGGAAAGAGGAGGTAGGGGAATCTATTGTAAGCACAGGGAGATGCCTTTGGCAACTTAATAGGAGAAGGAAAAACAGCCCGTGCTTTTTAGACATCCATATAAATCCCACACACTGGTATGTCTCCGGATATAAACCCCCAGAAGGGGCACAGCTTAGCCTCACCAGGAGTGGAACCAAGAGCCTACTTGCTCCTGGCGTGGGTTCTGAAGACACTCCAGTTCTGTTATTAGCAAAACTGCCAAACATGGCTCCTTCTCCAGCAAATGCACTAACTAGGGGACACCCTGGAGCCCATTCTCTCTTGGCACTCAATCCAGGAAGCCAACTGTCGAGCTCATTTCTGCTGAAAGATGCTTCTAGTTGCCCAAAACATAATTCAGCCTCTGGAAGTTTTCATCTTAAAATGAACGGCAAATGATGTTACAGTGGATTTGGTTCAAACTAGGAAAATATTCTGGACTCTTCATATAAAACTCAATGATCTAAGCTGCACCGGCCAATCCTGTAGACACCAGCCACATGTGGCTATTTAAATTTTAATTAAAATTAAATTAAAGCTAGCTCCTCAGTCGCACGAGTCATGTTTCAAGGGCTCAATAGCCATTTGTGGCTGCTGTTTGGATAGCACAGGTAGAGAACCTTTCCAGTAGGGCAGAGTTCCGTTGGACAGTACTGGTCTACACTAATACCTGAGCTCCTGCCTGCATTTCATTATCTGTTAAACCAAAACCCTGGGCGACAGTCTGGGTTCCAGCATGGTCTCTTAATGTTTTTTCCCTTTCCCATACTCTAAACCCCCACCCCTCCCCCCGCCTTCTTATGTGGGATCTATGTAATTCTGGTTATGTGTACCTACTGATTCTAAATCTGGGAGCAGTCTCGTGTTCCAGGAGAGGTGACAGGGGCAGATATCTTCAGTGCTTATGACAGATGGCAGGAAGTCATGAAGGTGGAGAAAACGTTCAGAAAAAAGAGGCAAAGATTACAATACTGAGCTAAAACATCCCATCTCTACCCATCACGCACCTCATTCCCTTTGAGCCATAAGAATTCTCTGCAGGGAGGGATGAATCTGCAAGACAATTGTACATGCTGTGCTGAGTACAGAGGCTTCCTGTGCCTACATAAATCTTCCTTTAAAGTGCGTCTTTGAGATAAACATTATCTTTTCAGAGAGACCCATGTGATTTTAAGTTGCAAATCTCCCCTGACCTCTTCCCTTGACACGTGTTGTCAAACTCTCCTCGTGTTAAAATGTTAGGTCCGGGAGATACAGATTTTTGTCCTTGTGGTCCTCTGGTCTATCCAAGCTTGGAGAAAAGTGCTAAAGAAAATGTGGTAAGCTCTTAATAAATATTTATTGAATGAGTAAATATATTGCTCGTCTGTCTGGCCAAGGATAATAATGCCTCCCTAGATACTTACGCCAAGCTAGAGTCCGTTGGCTTCTAAGTTGCCTCAGGTTCCCAAAGGAACACCGCAATTAACCTTGACTCTCTGATCCCTATGTCACACTATGTACTTAGAGAATCTTATACATCCCCTGCCCTCATCCAATTTATCTCCATTCTTTTTGATCCTATTTGTACTTTGAAACTCCGTTTCTTCCTTCTTGAACTTTTGCAGTAGCTCCCGAGAGGTTTCCCGATACCCAATCTGTTACTTCACCGATGCCGCCTTTGTAATGATGCAAGAGTTATCAAATCCCAATGAAAGGGTTCTTCAGGTCTTGTCTGTGGCAGGAATGCAAAGGCCTCCTTGATCTGTACCACCAAATACCTCTTGAATCCTACCAGCGTCTTAATAATTGGTGGTATATTACCTAGGACTCTCCTGGTTGCAAAGGACTGGCTACTTTTGGCCAACAGTCCAAAGGGACTTGATTGGCACAAGGAGGGTATCTAAGGATGGGCTGAACAACCCAGCTGTATGAGGTTCACAAGTGCAGCCCAGCCTCAGAACCAACTGAAGCCATGAATTTAGAAAGTTCTACGAACTCTGTCTTTCATCTTTGCCTCTCTCTGAGCATCAGGGTTCATTTCTGTCACCGCAGAAGGCCTCCCCCCACATGATGGAAACCCTACCACCACTAGCTCCCAAAGATTCCATCGTACACCTTCATCCCCAGAAGAGGGAGAACACAGGCTCTCTGGGATTTAAATACTCCATGGAAGACTCATTGCCTTGGCCTGGGACTCATGCTTCCAGAAGGGCGAGGCAGGCTGTACTAACATGCAGGCTCCCTTATTAAAGACAAGGTTGGGGGTAAGGAGGGACTGTCAAAGGCAAGTGCTATAAACTCTCATAGGTATCCACTGCAGGAACCAAACTTTCTCAGTTTTTAAAACCTCTGTAGCACAGTGTCCCATACGTTTAGATGCTCAATAAGTACTTGTTTAATTGTGACAAAAATACGCCATTTTAGCAGCTGAAGTAAATAGAAAACTCAAAGAACTTTAACACATCCATATCATTATTTGACTAGTAAACTATTTTAGTTGAACCTCTTACTACCAAGAGGCAGGGCAAGAAAATCATTCTGTTTCTAGAACCCAACTAATAGCCTCTTCGTTGTCCCAAAATAAAAATAAGAATCTACCTTGGAAACAATAAATAATTGTTTTTTGAAATCTGAATCCTGGCTCTCCTGATTTTAGTGGTCTGACTTGGGCAAATTTCCCAACCTTTCTATACTTCAGTTACTCTGTCTATAAAATGGGCATTAAAATAGTACTTATTAAATGGATAACATATATAAGACTCTGGGAATAGTTCAAGGGATACAGTAAGGCAGTGTTTCTCAAATGAGTGTGACTTTGCCCCACCATGGTATATTTTGCAATGTCAAAGAGATCTTTGGTTATGACAACTGGATGGGGCAGGGGGGAAGCTACTGGCATCTAATGGGAAGAAGCCAGGGATGCTGCTAAATATCCTACCATCCACATGACAGTTCCCCTCCACAGGAAAGGATTATCCATCCCAAAGTGTCCATAGAGCCAAAGCTGAGAAACCCTGTATTAGGGAATCATTAAATGTTAGTTACTCTTATTATTAGAAATAACAATCAAACCAGTAAACTCTTATACAATATTAACACACCAAGTATTATTCTAATCACTTTACATATATTAACCAAATTTAATCTATACCAAAAGAACAACAACCACATGATAGGCACTATTTATCTCTCTATCCTACCAACATAGGGTATAATGAAAAGGATTCCATCTCTGTTTCTCCTGGATGGAATCAGAACTCATCAGTTCTGCAAATCTTTGTGAAAAATTTTTCTCATTGGAAGACATGTTTTACTATAAGAAGACTGTATAGATTTTGAACACTCTTCTGCCTCTATCTGCTCACACACTCTTTTTGTTAAATGTTCATTTCTGAAAGAGGAAGAGAGCATGAGCAGAAGAGGGACAGAGAGGGAGGGAGACACAGAATCCAAAGCAGGCTCCAGGCTCTGAGCTGTCAGCACAGAGCCCCAATGCAGAGCTCGAATCCATGAACTGCAATATCATGACCTGAGCCGAAGTCAGACACTCAACCAACTGAGCCACCCAGGTGCCCCATCACATAGTCTAATTCATGTTTTATGAATGTTGGAACTCTCATAATTGTTTGTTTTAATCAGATACTCAAATCCAGTAGTTTCCCTTCCTCCTCATTTCCCGGGCCCTCCCCTCACTATTAGAGGTTGCTTTGCAAAGATTAGAGCAAAAAACCAATATGAAAAGATAGGAGATTTGGGTGTTTATTCTAAAGCTTAAGTTAGCTTTCCTGCACTTTGATGTATAAGCCTCTTTCTGAATAGTCTCCAAATACATTGAGTGATACTATGAAGGTACCTTCGAAAGCAAAGTTCTGCAAGATGGCGACAGAATGTTGAACATCCTCTGTCCTTGGGGGACATTAAGGATGAAAAAGCTTCTTCCTTGGATTAATGCAGTTGTTTGAAAACTAATTATTGAGCTGTTAGCTTATTTTTTAAAGATCTCATTTTACTTAGAAACAGTGCTCTGTGGGCTTTATATTTTTAGGTGTGTGTGCAAGCATGCACGTGTGTGTTAAAGCTGACAGAAACTCAATTATATGTAATCAAATGGTTCTTCTTAAAACATGGTACAGTGAAAAATTGAGGCATTCAGCCAAACCCTTAATCTTCAATACAAAAATACCTCCTACTTCTCAGGTAATACAGGTAAACTTAAGAACACTAAAAGATGTCCATTTATCACCAAGATTCCAAAGGCCGTACTTTTTCTGTATCTACTGACCTTTATTCACTCTCAATGACCTAGCATTTCCATGATGAAATGTAACACTTACAAAAGCATTTGCGCATGGCTCATCAAGATGACAAGAGACTCAAACTTTAATCAAATCAAACTAAGCATATCAACAGGTGTAGGTTGCTTAGATTTAGGAAAAGAAACTCAGGGCTTCTTGAGAGAACATTCTGGAGGTGCCCATAGCTAGTAGATTTTATGAAACATTTGTCTCATTTGCCTATTTTGTAGTATCTCCTCTAATATGATATGCTACAACTGGGAAGTCAGAAATCACAAAATACAAAACAAAACAAAATCAAGGCTCCTTACTCCTTACAGCAAAGGAGTAAGCAAAGAGGGGCTCTATCCCCCATTAGAGACCCTGCATCCTCAAGATGATCTCTGGCTTCACAGCTGCAACTTTCCTCACCACAGCACTTCCTTCCTGGGCCCCTCAAGTTTCCTTTCTGTCAAATCAACTACGAACTTTCTTTTGGGGCACGTGTGTGGCTCAGTCAGTTAAGCGTCCAGCTTTGGCTCAGGTCATGATCTCACAGTTTGTGGGTTCAAGCCCCAAGTCGGGCTCTGTGCTGATAGCTAGCTCAGAGACTGGAGTCTGTCTTTAGATTCTGTGTCTCCCTTTCTTTCTGTCCCTCTCCTACTCATACTGTCTCTCTCTCTTTCAAAAATAAATAAATCATTAAAAAAAACTATGAACTCTCTCTCTCATATGAAGCTTCAATAAGAAAACTAATTATGTGATGTGACATTAAGAAAATGATCTTATAATAGTGCTCTGACAAACACACACTGCTTTATGTATAAATGACTGATGTCATTTGTCAATGAGGGTCACATATAAAAGACCCTCAAGGGTGTCATCTACTGGACTAGGCTTTGCATTGAGTTTGGTGGGTGCTTCAAGATCATTAGGATATTGGACATGTCCAGAGATGAGCTGGACTGTCAGAGAAACAACCATATCTTTTCTTTGAACCATCTACACCTGAAAATGAGTTTGTTGTACAGAATGTTTTCTAATAAGGTTTTTTACAGTTTAGTTAATAAATACAGAATGACTTTGAAATATTTACATCAGCAATAAATCTTTCAGGTGTGTCTAAGCACAGACTGAGACTGAGAGATAAATACTGTTCCTTTAGAGAACCCTAAAAGTACTGGAACCCTAAAAGTTCCAGTTCTACTCTAAGAAGTGGGCCTTTTTGATAGAATGCTTAGAAGTGCTAAGCTAGCTTCTTCTTGAGTCAAGATTAAGATTGATCTGTTTAATTACCAACCTTCAGGACAAATATTTGATTAGGGAAACACCAACGTATTCAAAGGTGGGAAGACTAGTCGTGCTCACAGTAGGTCATAGGATAACCAAGCTGGGCTCTTCCTCCTCAGTTCCCTTCCTTTCTCAATGGTTCAAGGTTGCAAAGACAGAAGCTCAGGGACAGAGCTCAGGTCTCCACTGCTAAAATAACACACCACATTGTTAGTTTTCATTTGATCCCTGGAACATATCTACCCAGAACAGTCAAGCAAATACACACAGGTCCATCCTCCCAGAGTCTAAAACAAGATGAGACGGTGACAATCAGGCAGCAGGCCTGAAGGTAAGCTAGGCACTACTTTCACCCCTTTCTCTTGTGTTTTCTCTAACATCTGTCTTGGTATGACCATTAGAAAAGTGTGCTGCTGTCAAATCTACATTCTTCACCTCACAAGTTGAAGAGGATTAAAAGGAAGGGTGCAGTAGGAAAGTTGGATGAAATAAGCCAGATTTGAGAGCCTATAGAGAAAATTTTAGGCTTACTGGGCTTTGGGGAGTATTTGCAAAACTGAACTAGACATTGGCCTGGTTGTCATGGAAACCAGCAAGGCTGAGAGGCCGGTAAGAGCACACTAGTGAGGAAGGTTCTCCCTGAAGTTCTGGGGGATCATATGAACTCCCAGCCCACCTTTGGGCTTGAAATCAGCCTGTACTTCTCCATAGTAAATCTACAACATGGTGCTACAAGCATTTCTACAGTTAAAAATGTTCTGTAGCTTCCTTTGTTGTGTCAGTTAAAAAAAAAATCTATATATTGTGTTCTGGGCTCCTCCTATCTCTTATCTACTACAGAACAGGAGGAATGGAGAGAAAGACGGGGCATG
The DNA here is from genome assembly GCF_003009895.1 of Hyaena hyaena. Lineage (NCBI taxonomy): Eukaryota > Metazoa > Chordata > Mammalia > Carnivora > Hyaenidae > Hyaena > Hyaena hyaena. The sequence continues at coordinate 126,990 of NW_024081389.1, read as the reverse complement.
AGCAAAGAAGTCATTTGGCAACGTCCTATCGATTTCCACTTCCTGCTTCATCAAATTATAGCAAAAAAAAAATGTTTTTCACAGACGGTGCTCATGGGGCGTCAATTGTCAAAACGCGTTTGCTGAAAAATTCCTTTCACAAAAGACTATTTTGCCAAGGAAGTAATTTTTGGCATGTGAGGACTACTCGCTACTTTTTATCTTTTAAATCCTAAGAATTTGGGTTATGGGATTTTTTTGTTCTTGGTCCTTGTCTTAATTTAAAATGACTATGTGCATGTGTGCATGCACACACACTTATATATGTATTATAGGTGCCTATGCATGTAAGTCTGTAGATATGAATTCTTTTATATTATCTCATGTTTTCATTTTAATGGATACCGCTTACTATTTTGCCGTTGGTATATATTATTTCCTCTTCTTTGGAAAGCTTTATGTAAATTATGCTTAAGGGTACTTAATATTTTGTCTTTACTGACAAGGGAATAGTTAATGTGTTATCACTGATCAGGTCCACATATAATGCTATCTCTACTCTCCTCTCCCAGTACACTGAAAACACAGTTACATTACTTTTCTATAATTATACAAACCTCAATATAGTATATTTAAGAGTTTGCAATCACAAAGAAAGTGCTGTAGAAAGTAGGAGGGATGGGTAGAGCTCCAGGTACCAACTTATTCAGGCCAGTGGCCGGGGTGGGGGGGGGTGAGGGGAGGAACAGCGAGGTTCTGATGGTCCAGGTGGAACCTGGAACCTGAGACTTGTCCAGATTGCCTTTCTCTCTGTCTCTCCTCCTTTCCTTCCAGCTGAAGGATCCTATGTCCTTCTATGTGCAGGCTCAGGCCTGCCCATAATTTAGGCAAGTTGATGCTCTGGACAAATTGGTGACCAGAAGCCCACAATTCCAAAAGTGGCTGGCTTTGGTCAATTTCCATTTTTGTTCTTAGGCCTACACATCGTTTCCGCTCCCCTTGCTTGAATCATGACAACGTTTGGCTGTACTCTTTACCTAGGCTCACAGCCTTCTGTCACCTAGCTGTCCAAAGCTGATTCTTCACCTCTGTTGACAGATTCCCTCTGGATCCCTGGTGACAGACTGACCACTCTACCTCGTCAGCTGATGAACAACTTGAACTCAGTCTGTGGTCTGCCCAAACTTTCCATCTTCTTTTCTAGGTACTAGCTCATTACCTTATGGAATTCCTTCAGTGTGCCTTCCTGTACTGCAGAGACAGAAAAGCTAAAAACTGAACTTCCTAGTCTCCCATGCAACCAAGGTTCTGAATATGACTTAGATTCTACATATTAGATGCACTCAAATGAGATCTGAAAGAAGAAGCAAGTCCTTTGAGGCAACAAGGCAATGGAAATGTCAGGTTTTTGTATACCACTTTTCTAGTGTCCATTCTCCAGCTTTCTAGGAGGCATTCACAGGGGAAACAGTAGCCAGATTCCATCGCTGGCTTATTGAGGGGCCATTCACCTGCAGACATGGTGGCAATAGTGGAAAGCTGCTCTGAGAAGAAAAGCTAGTAAAAACAAGATAAAAGGGGCCAGCCAGATGCCTAAGGCTGGATATTTCCCTTGCATACTTTTGGCTTCTGTCATCTTATTTGCCTCTTGTGTCCACCAACTGCCCAAATAGCACCACTGATAAGGGTCCCCTCCCCTTTTTCTTTTGTCTATCAAACCCCTACCCTCCCAGCCATAAAAGGAGGCCGATGCCAAGGTTCCAGGCTCAGCCTTTGGAGGTGACTCTGCTGGGCCAGCACTGGTGTGCAATAAACAGTCTTTTCTGATTTTCTGTGTGTATGTGGCTTGTCTCTTAGTGGGCACTGGTAACAGCTCCATCCCTGGACTGCAATCTCACTGATGCCTTCTGGGATCGTTGATCTAGTGGAGTCTTCAGAACCAGTACAAGTGTACTGGCCATCATCCCTGGATATCAAGGTTAGAATCCCTTCTCCCAGACCTTACAATGGTTTGGAAATCCTAATTCCTTTGACTAAATCACCTATGCTTTAAAATACCTAGAATGGGGGTGCCTGGGTAGTTTAGTCAGTTAAGCGTCAGCCTTTGGCTCAGGTCATGATCTCATGGCTCATGGGTTCAAGCCTCGTGTCAGGCTCTGTGCTGACAGCTAGCTCAGAGCTTGGAGCCTGTTTCAGATTCTGTATCTCCCTCTCTTTCTGACCCTCCCCTGCTCATGCTGTCTTTCTCTCTCTCTCTCTCTCTCTCTCTCTCTCTCTCTCTCAGAAATAAATTAAACATTAAAAAATTAAAACAAAAACAACAACAAAATAACTAGAGTGGTTCTGCTTTCCAAATGCAGCTCTGATGGATACATCAACCATTGGTGGGACTCTGTGGGAAGTGAGGGAAGCCAAGAGGTGACAAAGCCAAAGAATTTAGCAGATGAGAAGTAGATCCCAGAAAGGACAGACAAATCAGTAGGGAGCAAAAGTTCCACTGGTCAAATCAGGCAAAGCCCAGAGCCTGAGCCCTCAGAGTCACAGATACAGGGGATCCCAGAAAGGACAGACAAATCAGTAGGGAGCAAAAGTTCCACTGGTCAAATCAGGCAAAGCCCAGAGCCTGAGCCCTCAGAGTCACAGATACAGGGGATGAGTCCTGATCTCAGAAAAACAGCTTTTTTCTTTAGCCTTGTTTTATAGGCATATTTAAACCATGCTGACCCCATAAGTGTTGTTAATAAGACAGGTGAACAAATTATTCCTGGGCCTCTCTGACTGGATTGAGCCAGGTGGATCTGCCTGGGTTTATTTATTCTACCTGTGTTACTCAGGGTTCTCCAGAGAAACAAACTGGTAGGATATATAAAGACATATAGGAAGAACTTTTTCAAGGAAATTAAAGGTTATTAGCATTCCATTGTTGTCTGGCTACATAAATGGAATATATGTCCTTACAAATACACTTTGAAAAATTAAGAGTTAAAAAAAGAGGGGTGTTTTTTTTGTTTGTTTTTTGATTTCTGTTTTGTTTTGTTTCTGAGGGATTGACCTGAACAATTATGGAAGCCGAGAGAACCCCATGATATGCAAATTAGAGGCCCAAGAACACTAGTGGTGAAGTTCTATTCCAAACCCAAAGGCATGAGAACCAGGTGGATCCAATGATGTAAGTCTTGGTATGAGTTTGAAGCAGGACAGGAAGGGTCAATGCTGTAGGTGCTGGTCCAAGTCTAAAGACCCAAGAACCAAGAGGACCAACGCCTGAGGGTGCCAGAGGAAGGATGTCTGGACTCTAGCTAAGAGAACGGATTTACCTTTGCTCTGACTTTTTGTTTTCTTCAGACCCCCAGTGGATTCCATAATGTCTACCCTCACTAGTAAAAAGAATCTTCTTTACTCAATCTACCAATTCAAATGCAAATCTCATCTAGAAACACCCTCACAGACACACCCAGAAGTAACTTTTTACCAGCTATCTGGGCTTTCCTTAGCCCAGTCAAGATGACACATAAAATTAACCATCACACCTCCTGTCAATACATGCTCCTGAAATATATTTTTAAGATGACGTTAAACACTATGATGCTTCAGAGAGGAGACAAGTTGGAAAGAACAAGAGTCAAATGTCTTCCTCACCAGCATGGAAAGGGATTTGGAGAACGGTAGCTATTACTTTGAATCAAACTCTTACCTGACTCCCTCAGCATCTGTCTGAGCTTTTAAAGGCTCCTACCCTCTGCTAGGAGCTCCTTTGAGCCCCAGAAAGTGAAGAGGAATTATGAATATTAATTAATACCATAAATTGCCAACTGCTTTAAGTATGTTGTGTTATCTAATCTATAACAACCTGTAAGCTAGATCTATTAGGTACTGCATTCTAGTATCTACTATGAAGTAGATGGCTCTGATACTATAAGGTAGATACTATTAGTATCACCCTCTTAAAGACTGTAACCAAGAGACGTTAAGAAACATGCCCCCAGATCACATGGCTACTAAGAGGCACAGTCTGGATTTGAACCCAAGCTGTTGCAAGCCAAAGACTTCGCCTCATCTTCTTTGATTCTGCCTCCCCATAGGCTCTCCTATGCCATAGGCCCTGACTATATGGAGCAACTTGCAATAGTCATGGATTTTTTTTTCAGTTTCTTATTTCCACTATACTCCCTGAGATAAGCACAAAATAAGTTTCCAAACGAAATGTGTACTGTTACATTCCTGACATTTCCTGGAATGGGGCAGTGGCACAAGGATTTTCGAAGACCGGCACCCTACCTGCTCTCCCAGGGCAAGTGTCTCCCCCCTTCTTTGGGGCACCTGAGTGTCAGAGTTGGCCATGGACCAAGAGCTGCGCGGTAGCCTCTAGTCCTGCTCCCTCCATCCAGCGTGGCCATGGGTTCTCCTCGCTGTTGTTCACCAGTGCCTGTCTCCTGGGTCTGTATTAGCATTTGAGGGGAGAAAGCTATTCTGCCAGGGAAGAGTCTGCCCAGATGGAGTTTAAGGAAGACAATGGAACACAAAATAACTCTTAATTGTGTGTGGGAGAGCACATTTGAAGGTAATAGGGAAAATCACAGAATAATGAGAAAAAGTTGTAGATATAATGAAATGTCCCCATTGCTGCTATTTATGTGTATCCCTTGTATGTGTATAAGGCTTGTTTTGCTGTATTCTGTTATTTTCCTGCTGAGGCCACCCTTTCCTCTCCCACGTCAGCAGGGACCTTTTCTCAGAGGGCAAGTCAGTTCTAATTTTCTATTATCTGGCAAGAAGTAGTTTCTAGTTTCTCAGTCTGAAAACTGAAACTGGGAAGGAGAGTCTTAGAGGAAGGGAAAAAGAAAATCCTATCACTTGCTGTTCCCATACCCTTGGGGCTAGGCCCAGACTCCTAGATGTCTGTCCTAGGATGATGGCCCACTCACAGAGTGAGAATGGTTGAGTCCCAAAAGCCCAGGAAGTAAGCTATCTCTTAGAAACCCAATTATTTGGATTCATGTTCCTTTTTGTATTTATCTGTCTTTTGCCATGTCCTGACCTATAGTAACATTTTGTAATAAAAATATCTAATATTCACTGAGCACTTACTATGTGCCTAGGACTACATTAAATTTTCCTGGAACTATCTGATTCAGAGCTCCCAAAAGTCCCAGGACATAAGTATTATATGCACTGCAATTCCAAAGCCAAAAAAAAAAAAAAAAAGAAAAGAAAGAAAAAAGAGAGAGAGAGAGAGAGACTCAGAGGGGTAAAATGACCAGCTCAGGGTCACACTGGCTGATGGCAAAAACACTCTTAGCCACTTGTCTTATTGCACAAGAGAAACCAACCCCTCCCCTATTGGCCTTGTCTCAGCTCTGTAATGAAATAATTAAGAAATTAGATATCCACATTGACCAGAATGGTACACAACTGAAAATATATGGAAGGTCTATGTGTAGGTGACAGGCATAAGTAATGTGAAATCCTCAAGAGCCAAGTGAATTCAGGAGACAAGAATTAGAGCCTCAGAGATCTTTGCCATTTCCCTCTCTTACCGACCACTGAGAGCCTTAGGTGTTATTAATAGCAAGATGTGATTTTCCTCATATAAAGCATGGTGGCCAAGGTTTATGGCCTGGGGTAGAGAAGAGACTTCCAAAGGAAAGCAATATTTCATCTGGGATTAGCAGCACACCTGGACTTTGTAATCACGTTTGGCACTTTTTATTTGCTGGTATGAAATAAGTGAGGGCATACCCAAGTCTTCTTCCTTGACGGGGGAAAAAATAGCATGTATATATCAGAGAGCTTTAAGGCAATGGGGAACTTGACTAACTATAGCTATTATTCACAATACACAGTTACTATGTTACACTGGAAGAAACCAGGCTGCTGAACGGGTTATATTTTCTGAAAGTGAGCCATAAAGAAAGGTCAAGTAAGCATAGACTCAGGTTCAGGTGGCCTTTCACACTAACCATCCAAGAGTTTTACCAGGGACCCAAGGTGATTCATTCATTTATTTATTCACTCTATAATTATTAAGTGAATGTGTTCCCTGAGCCAGGCATTGTGCTAGACATTGGTGTAGAGCAGTGAAGGCACCTGGCCTCATGTTACCCAGACATCCTTTGGGGCTCTCCAACTCATACATGCTATTCCCTTCCATTAGGAGATGGGAAAATACCTATGCATGGTATCAACAAAACCAAACCAGCAAATCAGGAGGGGCAAGTATGACTACAAAAGTCAGACCAGTTGCTCACCCAAATGGAGCACCAACTGCCCATAGGAACAGAGTTTGGAGATTCTTTTACTCATCTACCTCTAACTTTCACATGAACTTCATTTACCCACTTGTAGCCACAAGCAGCAAAAAAGAGGAGAAAATGACAATGTACTAGTCTTTCAATTGAGAATCAGGAGCATAAGCAGAAGTTTTTCAAAGTTTGGACACACTGACTGATTAATAGCAAGAGAACGTGCATGCACACGCATACCCCATGCCAAGCACACAACCCTTACTGACACTGGACCTCCATCCAGGCTTTGTTCCCGACCCTCAATTCACTCTCATAAATACATTTTTGATTGATTTGCTTTTTGCCATTATCTTTCCTGGACTGTGTTTAGAAGCCTTTCCTTTTTTTAATGTTACTTTGTGCTCTCCTGTTAGCTTCCTTTCAATTAGCTTATTTGAAGAGTTCTTTGAAGATGAAATGTCCTATGTTAAATGTGAAACATTAACTCTACTTACTCTGTAAACAAATAATGTGAAGGTCATGAAAAGCTAGCATATTAAAACAGAAGCGAACAGAAAAAGGCAATTTCTGAAAGAAGATAAAATTTAGTAACAACAATACTAATAATACCTGATGGGTTAGGATCTCTTTTTTATTTGCACTCTTGGAAATATTGACTCATTTATCATTGGAAAGTCCCACAAAGCTAAGTTTTTAAGAAGAAATAGCTACCGTCTATCTCTGGTACCAAAAAGCAAGAGAATATAAGTGCCTGCCCTAAACTCTCAGGACAGAGGGAACAAGAGAGAAGCTAGCCCATTGGAAATGATTTGCATATTTCCTGGATTGCCTTCCCTCATGTCCACACAGCTTTACAGGAAGGCAAATGAGCAGCTACATAGCAACTGGCTACCAAGCAGAGAAGCAGAAGTTGAGCTTAGTTTGAAAGCTGTGAGTGCCTCTCTCTGCTCTTTTCTCTGCTCATTCTAATCAGTGGAGGTTTAGAAGTATTTTGGAGGCAATTTCCAATCATCTCATTTGCATTCCAGAAACAGCCTCCATGCAGCACTCACCTGTTTTAACCATGAGATTTCAAGAATAGGAGTACTGGGCAATAATTCGTAAGATCTTTTCTGGACCTCTAATAATCTACTTTTCTAATGAGGAACTCAGAGACACCTCCTGAATGTAGGTGGTGAACCTGAGCTAGGCTGCATAATCCATTAAGAGGCTACTTAAGAGACTGACAACTCAAAGAGGTTGGCACCAAAAGGCTGCTTCCATCTCTGTGGTTCTGGGCATAAGTCCTAAACTCACTTAAATATTGAGATATATAGGAAAGGATAATGAGATTACTCTTCAACCCATGAATTTATACTCCAGTCCAGAAAGAGGTCTAAAGAGCTTTCAAAAGAGATGACTAGCTTGAAGTACCCCGGAGGAATATCTTAGCCCATCATTTTTTTAAAATTTTACTTCCAGTAGAGTCAACATACAGGGTTATGAGTTTCAGGTGTACAGTATAGTGATTCAACAATTCCATACATCACCCAGTGCTCATGATCTATTTCACCCATCCCCACACCCACTTCCCCTCTTGTAACCATCAATTTGTTCTCTATAGTTAAGAGTCAGTTTCCTGGTTGGTTGGTTATACTCTCTCTCTCTCTTACACTCTCTTTCTCTCCCTCTCTCTCTCTCCCCACCTTGTTCAAGCCCATCATTTTTTTTTTTTTTTTTGCCTTAGGGAATTTCCTGTTAGCCAAAGCAGTGTTTAGGGGGCATGAAGTGGCATAGGGAAAGAAATTCCTAACTCATTCTGTCTCTAATCCTCTAAAAATATCTTTATTCACAAACAATACCTCTTAAACTAAATGTATTAAGCACTTAGTTCAGGTTAGAAAGATCAAATATTTTGAAGTTCTCAAATTTGCTCCATATCAGTAAAATTGACATATTTTCATCATGAATTCTAATTGGCTAACTAAAACAAAAAAATCCGTTGTTTGGTTTGCTCTCTACTTGTTGTTTGTTTGTTTCTACCTGTTAATAGAAGATGTGCTAGATTGTTTACCTTTAATTTGAACCTGAATCAGAATCACCTGGAGGGTTTGTTATATTGCAGATTTCTAAGCTCTACTCCTAGAATTTCTGATTCAGTGGATATGAGGCAAGGCCCTAATATGTGCATTTCTAACAAGTTCTCAGGTAAGACTGTCACTGCTCCAGGACCATACTGGACTAGAAAATCTTTAAGTTATATTTCAACTTTTAAGTATCTGGTTTTTATGGTTACCATCTGATGGAGGAAGGGGAAAGCTTCAGTTCAGTGTTGAAAACACTTATGAACTCATACCTTTACAGTGACTGGATTTATGACAAAAGAAATACCATGCTGCAGTGGAGGGAAGAGTAGACTTTTCCAAAACTGGTCCTGGGTCAAGTGAATAGCCAAAAAGGAGAAAAAATACACATCTGGATATATACCTCACACCACACACACACACACACACACACACACACACACACACCCCAATTCTGAATGCAGTGTACATCTAAGTGTGAAAAGTAAATTAGAAAACCTTTTAGAGGAAAATATATGATAAAAATGTTTGTGGTCTTGAGGTAAGTGAAGATTTTTCAATAAGACATTTAAAAATTAACCACAAGTGAATAAAATAAAATAGAGACGCCTGGGTATCTTAGTTGGTTAAGCATCCGACATCAGCTCAGGTCATGATCTTGTGGTTCTCGAGTTCAAGCCCCACATCAGGCTTTGTGCTGACAGTTCAAAGCCTGGAGCCTGCTTGGGATTCTGTGTCTCCCTCTCTCTCTGCCCCTCCTCCACTGTCACTCTGTCTTTCTCTCTCTCTCAAAAATAAACATTAAAAAATAAAATAACAAAAAATTAAAATTAACCACAAAGGGAAAACAAAAACTCAACTATATTAATATTAATCACTTCTGTTTATCACAAGACACCTTTAAAAGAGAATGAAATGGCAACATATAGAGTGAAAAAAGAATATTCACAACACATGTCTGACAAAACATTCATAGAATATGTAAAGTACTCTTACAATCCAATAAGATAGGAAATCCAATAGAAAAATTACCCAAAGCCTTAAAATAACACTTCACAAAGGAGACTACTCAAGTGAGCAAGTGACAAAACATGAAAGTGTATTCAAATTGACTAGTCACCGAAGAAATGCAAATTAAATCTATGTGGTACCACTTAGACACCAATCAAAATTGTTAAAATGAGAAGACCAACAATGCTGACTATAGTCTAGGCTTTGGAACAACCTTAACTCTCTTCCACTGCTAATACACATGTAAATTACTATAACCACTCTGGAAAATGTTTGGCAGTATCTATGAAGGCTGAATATTAGCATATACTATGAAAGAGTAATTTTGCTGTTATGTACCCAGCAGAAATATGTGTATATGTTCATCAGAGATATATACAAGAATGGTCATGATGGCATTATTCATATTAGCCAAAAACCAGAAACTAGCCAAATGCCCATCCATAGTTGAATGGGTAAATTATAGTACCTTCACACAATGGAGTAGTATTCATCAGCGTGCACATAAAGCACTATGAAAAAAATCTCACATACCTGATGGTGAATACAAATAGACACAAAATAATATATACTTCATATAAAGTTTAAAAGGAGACATTATTAATCTATGCTATCAGAAGTCACGTTTCTAATTATGAGAAGCATGGGTGGGTTTCTGTGGTCCCAGTAATGTTGTTTCTTGTTCGAGGTGCTGGTTACACAGATATTTTTGTTTTGTGAAAATGCAGTAAGTTATGCACAAATAATATGTACACTTAGCTATACATTCACATGTAGTTTACAAATATCATCATAAAATCCATTCCAGTTGCCTTTAGGGTATTCAGTTTGGTTCATGTGTCTGTTTTAGTTCTAATAAATCCCTTCTGCTTCAAGTAAAGCCCATTTTTCCTTTTCTTGCTCTTCTGTACAATAGGAACATTAAGTCACTTCTCAGACTCCTCTTTTTTAAGTCAAGAAGTTATTTTTTTATCTCCATCTTTTGATTTTTCCTTGTAACATTTTAATTGAAGAACTGTTTGCATCTTCTCTGATAAATTTAGACACCATGTATAAACTGACAATGACCAAATCTGAGTTTTCGTCTTGGACTTCAAATACAAGGATCCCATTTCTTCCAAGTTTGCTTCCTCTCTACTCTTACTCATCTTAGTAAATGGCAGCACCTTATTCAGTTGCTCAAGCTGCTCATCCTTGACCTTACTCTCATGTCCATTCTACATATAAATCTATCAGGTCCTATGCATTCTCTAACCAACATTTCCTGGTAGGAGTACTGCGTCTTCATGCATTGTACCTTCATCCCTTACCTGGAAAATGGTTTTAGCCTTTGAGCTGGTGCCTATGGTCTAGTCTTAGCCCCAGCAGAAATTCAGACTGTACCGTTCTCTTGCTTGGAACCCTCCAATGGCTTAGCATAATTATTAAGGACACAATCTGAACCTCTCATCCTGGCCTTCAAGGATCTTTTTGTTAACCTCCTTATCTCATTTCACTTTACCTCTGCTCATGTGCTCTTCTTGGATGCCTTCCATTCTTAGGACCTTGATACATTTCATCTATGTAGAATGTTCTCCCAAATCCTTGTCTGGCTAGTCTTCCTCATTATCCAGGTCTCTATTAACTTAAAGATGATTTTCTGGCCACTGAATTTGTCATTGTTCCTGGACTTCAATTACTCTCTCTCTTTCGTTGTCCTGCTTACATTTTCCTCACAGTACTTTTTATGATGCCAAATTTTCTTGCTTTGTTTCAGCACCTTGCACATATTAAGCACTCAATAAATATGTGTTGCATGAACTAATGAACTGTAGACCTCAATAAGATATAGAGCACTATTCTACCTAACCTCTGGCTTTTATGGAGAAATACATGGACTCTGTTTCTCATTACTTTGGCCAAAAAAAGTGTCCCTAAATGTCTACATGCTAAGCAAACATCGTCCTACAGTTGACCAATGTTCAATGGCTGCATCTCTGGACTATCACGCTGCGACAGAAGTGGTAATAGGTTTGCACTCACAGAAAGGAGGGCAAAAGTAGGAGCAAGAAGCAAGAAATGAAACTAAGGAGGGAGTTTGGGTAGCTGTGATCCAGGAATATGTGAGAGGTCCTCACGTACATGAGAAGGGCTTTGATGTTAGGCCACCATTTGATAGTGTCAGAGAACTTTTAATATCTTTAAAAGTTAACATCTTTTCTGTTCAGGACAGGAAACATTCTCCAAACATAGGGAGCCTGGGTGCTTGGTAGAGAACAAATGGATAGATTAGGAAGCAAAGGGTAAATAGGAGGGATCTTGCCTACAAAGGTAAAGTCTGATCCCCAAATGACGTATTAGAGAGTAAACAAACACTAGCAAACACGTTTCATTGACAGAAAGAAACCTTCAAAATGATTAATTAAACCTACTATGGGGGCGCCTGGGTGGCTTAGTCGGTTAAGCGTCCGACTTTTGCTTAGGTCATGATCTCGCGGTTCATGGGTTCGAGCCCCGCGTTGGGCTCTGTGCTGACTGCCGGCTCAGAGCCTGGAGCCTGTTTCAATCTGTGACTCCCTCTCTCTCTGACCCTCCCCTGCTCATGCTGTCTCTGTCTCTCTCTCCTAGAAATAAATAAAACATTAAAAAAAAAAAATTTTAAAAAATTTAAAAAAAAAAAAAAAAAAAAATTAAACCTACTATGTATTTTATAGCTAGAGTTTTTGGTCCAGCCTATTTACTCTTCTTTTTTTTTTAACTTGAACAGCAGGAGGGCTTCTAAAGTAGGGCAAAAAGAAAAAAGAAAAAAGGGAAGACTTAACACACCACATCCGGTTTTCATGGTCTCATTAGGCAAAATCCCGCGGTCTTGGTTGCCATCCCCTTACACCAGGCAGCAGGCCTCAACACTGCAGATGCTGTCCTGCAGCTTCCCCATCCCACTGCGGCGGGGCCTGACAGGCTGCCCAGAGCAAAGTGTAGCACACAGCCATCCACACCCCAGAGCAAGTGACGCAAATAAACCTTAGGCCATTGTGATATTATTGGGACATAAACCAACAAATATAACATTCATCCCCTTCTGGAACTATAAGTGTGGCCTAATTAAGCAGGCACAACAGCTCAGCAGATGCAGCCAGACAGCAAATGCAGGGCTGCCGGCCTCACTCCTCACTTCCAGGTTACGACCATGCTACCTGAATTACATAAACTCATCTGTAACTCGGCGTTCCCTAAAAAATTGGGCTTTTGCCTCTTTTGCTTATCTAGCCTCTAAAAGATTTATGTAAAAGGGATATAGAATCTCCGAGGACATTCCAGCCAAGGAAGGAATTCTGACCAAAGGCTTAACCACGCCTGGGGTCACAGAAGGTAAATCCCAGAAATCCACAAAAAGGTAGCAGATTCAGCCTGTCATCCCAGACAGTCACAAGCCAGGAACCAAGGTCAAACTTACAACCTTGGCACAGAAAATTTAAATGAAGGCTGGGGACAACATAGCATAATCTGCATCCTCTTTCCCCAGCTGAGTTAGAGTTTGCCTGGAAATAAATGAACCTATAGTGAAATTAGAGTATATGTGTTTGATTTTCAACAAATATAAAGATAGTAACTCAGTATAAAATTGCAATTAGAAATTCTCCAACTGGTTTGTTTGAAATGCCCTATAAGCAGGATAAGATCACATGTTCCTCCTTCAACAGACTCCCACTCCCAACTATTTCTCTGAAGTGGAACAAAGAAGAGTAGAAGGAACCAGGAAATAGGATCATGAGTGAAGGAGGCAGGGTAACAGGAAACATGTATCAATAAGTATGGCAGTTTAAAAAAATGGTCTCAAATGTTTTTGTCCTCCTCCCAGTAAGAGACAGAGTACAGTAAGAGGTGGACACCTGGGTATCTCAGTCAGCTGAGTGGATGACACGTGGGTTCGACTCAGGTCATGATCCCAGAGTCAAGGGATCGAGTCCGTGTCGGGTTCCACGCTGAGAATGGAACCTGCTTAAGATTCTCTTTTTCTCCCTTGTCCCTCTTCCTCTCCCTATATCTCTAAAATAAAAACAAATAGATAAAAATAAAATAAAGAGATGGAATATATATTCCCTCTTCTTGAATCAGGTGGTGTGACTGCTTTAACCAACAGAGCACATACGCTAGAAGGGACACTATGTGACCTGCAAGGCTAGATTAGAAAAGACCATTCAGCTTCTACCTGGTTCTCTTGGAATATGTGCACTGGTACAGTGGCTGCCCGGTAAGAAGGCAGACTTCCCTGAGATGACCACAAACGAGAGACCACACCTAGGAGCTTAGGTCAGCAGGCCTCGCCGAGCTCCCAGCCAACAAGCCAGCATCCATGGCCCTCTGTGTGTGCAAGCCATCTAGAACATCCAGCCCAGCTGAGGCTTCAGACCGTGTACCCTAGGCCGCGACCAACTCTAACCTCAAGCCAAAATCATCTCTAACTCCTGACCCACAAAATCATGAGCAAAATAAAATAGTTGTTTGAAGTACCTACTTTGGGGATAAAAAATAGTAGCTGACACAGGGAGGTTTAAATTGTTTTAGGGAAAAACACTGTTGTCTTGATGATAGGAGACCTGTCCATTAACTCTCATCACAGAGCATGCTAACACAGGTATCTCTTGGAGCAAAGCCACACACAGCCTTTGAACAAAGACTCAGGCTGGAAGTTCAGAGCAATGACTTCCAGGCAGCACTGTCTTCTCTACTTTGAGCAGACTTCTATCTCTGTGTACCTTCCACCCATCTGTCCTAGTTCCACCTTGTGATGCCACAATAAGTCTTCTCCCTTCTGTATGACATCAGAAAAGATTATGCAAATACAACAGGTCAATCGAGAAGGAAAAACCTCCTTTGTTCACAGGTCCTTTGAATCATTAAGACGTTAAAGAAGTGTTCTCTCTCTCTCTCTCTCTCTCTCTCTCTCTCTCTCTCTCTCGATCTCCCTGGGGGTCATAACATTTACAAATTCTTTGCATATGTACTTCTATGCAGAAATGTAGGAAATGACTGCATGTGAAAAACTTTTTATTACAGATTTTTCCCCCTTAAATGTGTTTTAAATACTCAGATACAAAAATCAAGAAGAAAGTTGCATACCAAAAAATGCATCTGGGTTGAATTATTAAATGCAGACAGCTCAATTTGTTCTTTTTTTTTTTTTTTTACATGTTTTATTTGTTTTGAGACAGTAAGCACAGCCAAGGGAGAGGGAAAGAGGGAGAGAGAGAATCCCAAGCCTTAGGAAGGGCTGGATCTCAGTAACCCCTGAGATCAAGACTGGAGCCAAAATCAAGAGTCAGATGCTTAATTGACTGAGCCACTCAAGTGGCCCTCAATTTACTTATTAAAAAAAAAATTTCAAGAAAAATACAGTTAAGTATTTATATTTTACAAATAAAGGAAGGTCTTTCTCAGCATAACTTCAAAGATATGAAGAAAAATGGATAGAATTAATTATATACAAGCTGAGAACTTTTACATAATAAAAATATTATGCACAAATAAAAAGCTAATGACAAACTAGAAAAGAATTATTTCTGGCATGGAATAAAACAAAAGATTAAGAATATTAATATATATTTTTAATTTCAGTTAATAAGAAAATGAACATTTCAATGGGAAAAAAATTGTACAAACAAAAAAGAAAAATAATAATTCACTATAGAGAAAGTACACACAGCCTGGGGCGCCTGGGTGGTTCCATAGGGTCAGCATCTGACGTGATTACAGCTTAGGTAGTGATCTCACACTTTTTTCTTTTTTTTCTAATTTTTAAAAAATGTTTTATTTATTTCTGAGAGAGAGAGAGAGAGCGAGCGAGCAGGGAAGGGTCAGAGAAAGGGAGATACAGAATCTGAAACAGCATCCAGGCTCTAAGCTAGCTGTCGGCACATAGCCCGAGGCAGGGCCTGAACCCATGAACCCTGAGATCATGACCTGAGCCAAAGTAGGACGCTTAACTGACTGAGCCACCCAGGCACCCTGATCTCATGCTTTTTGAGATCGACCCCAGCATCAGGCTCTGTGCTGACGTCACCGAGCCTTCCTGGGATCCTCTCTCTCCCTAGCTCTCTGCCCCTCACCAGCTCATGTACTCTCTTATCTCAATCTCTATCAAGATAAATAAATAAACATTAAAAAGAAAAAAAGTACACAAGGCCTATAAATATATGAAAAAAATTTTTACCTTTCTTTCATGACCACTGAAATTAAATAACCCATGTCATTGTTTTACTTCTTTAGGAAAATTTTTTTTAATTGCCAATAACCATGGCCGACAAAGGTGTAGGAAAGGTAGCCTATACACTGCTTATTAGCTATTTACTGGCCCAATCTTTCTATAGAATGCTTTAGTAATATAAATCAATAATCCTTAAAACCAGCTTCCTCTACAAGTCAGCAATTCATGTATTCCCTTTAAATGTGGGGACAATCAGTAAACTTGCCAAGCTTTAGATATAATGTTCATCAGAACATCAACTATTACTGGGGAAAATATTAACTCAACAAATTTTAATAGTAAAGTGATTGAATAAAACAGAATATCCATGCAATAGAGTCCTATCCTGTGGTAGAAAATATTAGCAATAAGAAAATACATACAGATATTAATTTATATATAAGCAGGTTATAAAATATATAGATAGGTTTTATATGTACATTAGAAATATTTAAAGTATATATGTTATGAAAATGTAAAATATTTTATCATATATAAATTAAAATATATGAAAATTTTAACTATATTAAAATAAATATGTTAAATAAATATTAAGTAAAATAGGTAAATATATTTTATATAATTATAATAAATATATAGGTTATAATTATATCTCAATTTTGTTTTGTTTTTAATAGAAAAACAAGGATCCCACTAAAATGTTTGTAGTGGCTATCTACAACCATGGAAAATTATGAATAATTTTTATTTTTTTCTTTGTGCCATTTTATACTTTCTGAATTTTCTACAATAACTATTTTAATCTTGAAAATACAAATATAGATATGTGGACCCGAGCAGACACATTTAACGTTTTGTGAAGTCTAATAACTACTCAGGTTATATGTCAACAAAGATCTAAAAAGCCACTTCATGAGGGAGACCGATTTGATAAGAAAAGGAATAGAAAGAAGAGGAGGCAAAGGAAGCTCAAAAGAATAGTGCTATATCACAGGTGTCAGAAAGGTGTCTCTTTGGAAGGAGACTAAGTCACAGAGTAGAGAGAGCTCTGAACTTGGCAGGGGTGGCTGTGGAGACAGTTAACTGTCTCCATGACCCAGAGCAAGCCACTTGCCACCTGCATGTAAAAATAAACTCGTTAGACTAAAAAATCTTAAATTCCCATCTAGTCTTTCTAATGAATTAAGACATGATTTGGGTGTCAACAGATTTTCTTTAAGCCAATAATACCCTAATGAGGACTGTCAGACAAAACACAGGACATGCAATGAGATTTGAATTTCAGGTGAGCAGTGAATAATTTTTTATTCTGTCTCATGCAATATTTGGGACATACTCATGCTAAAATATTATTCTTTTTCTTCACCCAATGCAGGACTCTTTTAAGAGGCAATCTCTTCTGGCACTCCCGTTTGAGAAACGCTTATGCTAAGAAATATACAGATTCCTAAAGATCTGTTGTGTATCTGAAAGTTGAATTTAACTTAGTATCCTGTTTTCATTTGTTAAATCTGGCAACCCTAGCTATACAACTTTCTTACCTTATGCAACTGACTGTCATATGATATTCAAGTAAAATTGTATTTCACTATCCTGAAATTATCCTGATACCATTTCCTTCCCCTTTCTTGCTCATCTCCTGCGTCTAGTCCAATTCTACACTGTATGCAAAGCTGCTTATCCCAGGATAGACCATTTGACACCTGTCATGTTCAGACATTGGCTAAGGTTGCTGGAGGGAAGGAAAAAGATATTCTTCCTCTATCCATCTTAGGTTCTCCAGCTGAGGCCCTGTAAATTAGACTGGCAGAAGACACAGGAACAAGAGAAAACCCTAAGTTTATTAACAGGTGTGTCATACACTTACACACGGGAGCACCCAGTGATGAGTAACCCAAAGGGATGATTAGAACTTTGGCTTATCTGCCCTCTTAGGCTCCACAAAGGATAACGGCATTTTTGGATTCCAGGCAGGAAGGGCAAGTTATGGGAAGGTGTCCAGGAAAATATGGTAAACAAAGGTTGTTTAATAAGGTTTATCATATAGATTTAAGTTGCTACTCTCCTTATTGATAAGAGTTGTTAATAGGCCTCCTCTTCCTGGTACAGGACAGGGAGGTATCTTCCTCAAATGTTAAATCTCTTAATATGTGCAAATTTCCTTTACAAAAGGAAAGCTTATACCCCGATTTCAGAGCTTTTCCTGTATCTACTGGATCTCAATAGCCTTTAGCTCAAAATAATCCATATACCAAAGAGATATGTTTTGGGGTGGCATTTTCTGGGACCCATCACTACCCAGGAAAAGCACAGCCTCAGCCAAAAAGCTGAGGCAGATCCTGGAGGAGTTACAGAAACAATTCTCTTGGAGTAACAGCTGAGTGTGCATCTCCCTGGCCCCCACAGCCTCTTCTTGGTGAGAAACATGTACCCAGGCCTCACAAGGCCCATCTCTCTCCTCCTTGAAAACCTGTCCTTCCCTAAGGAAATTAACCAGTCACTATCATTTAAAGCAGGGGGTGGTAAATTTTTTCAAGGGTAAGTAGTAAATATTTTAGGCTTTTGTGTGCCACTTATGATCTCTGGTACACATTCTTGCTTTAAACACTCTCCTAAAAATATAAAAACCATTCTTAGCAGGGCACCTGGGTGACTAAGCGTCTGACTCTGCTCAGGTCATGATCTCTCGGTCCATGGGTTTGAGCCCTGCATTAGACTCTGTGCTGACAGCTCAGAGCCCATAGCCTGCTTTGAATTCTTTATCTAGCTCTTTCTCTACCCCTCCCCCACTTGTGCTCTGTCTCTCTCTCTCTCTCTCTCTCAAAAATAAGTAAACACTTAAAAAATTAAAAAAACAAACACCATTCTTAGCTCTTGTAAGCTGTACAAAAACAGGTTACAGTCCAAATTTTGCCCAAGGGTAAATTTGACAACTCCTGATTTAAAGGGTTACTGTTCTTAAAGTACTTAATGACATAATAGAGTCCAAAATTCTTAAGGAATGAAGCTGTCACAGTGGAACTTCAGGAATGAGTAATAATAAGGAAATATCATTATCAAAGAATATTGTAAATAACAAGATATAGACAAATAAAAGCCCTGACCTAACCTGGTCTTTGCTAATTTTATTGTCAGAATCAAGTATTGACTGGGTACCTACTAATGCAGTTAATGCTTGATTAGCTTGGTTTATGAAAGATATACATTTTTTTTTTTCAGAGATGGGGATTTGGATGATGAAAACGTTATGGTTTCCAGGTGATGATAAGGGCTTTTTTGATAAGCATTTAGCAGGTTTTCCAAAATCAAAACATATTTCAACTGCACCTATTAAAGGGAACATATCCCATCCTTCAACACTAGACAAGTACAGTGCTCAACTTAATCTCCAATGAAATCCTTTAGTTGTTTTTCTGGCCCTCCCTTGGGGCTAAGTGTCTTCCTCTATTTCTTTCCAACATCCGTGAAATCAGATGGACCAAACTTTCGGACCTGGCTGAAACCTAATAAATGTGTGATCCGAGCCAAGTTACATAAGATTTCTGAGGCCCAAGTGCACTCTCAGGAAATGGTATAAAATTACCTACCTTATCGTGTTGTTGGGAAGCTTAACAATGATGCCTTATGAAAAGTCCTAACGCCGTGCCTAGCATGTAGTGAGTGTTCACCAAAGGGGATCTGTTAAAGTCTATCCCCATTGTCCTAAGCACATTTGCTTCCTAGGTCTTCTCTTACTAGACTGTTTGCTGCCTCAGGTCTAAGATGTATATTTTCCACCTCTGTACCCCCAAGGTCTGTCCCATAGCAGGCCCCAGGTAAGATGCGTTGAGCTAAACAAAACCACCACCAAGTCTACCTCCATTAATAATGCTCCTGATTGCTTTATGGTACATGCTCTGAACCCCTACTTAGAGAGGCTAGACTGCAGACTAGTTGATCTTGGAATTGTCCCCCAAAATTCTGAGTTGCTATACTTATATCAAGAATAAGAAGAAAACTTGCAAATAACCACAGGGCACCTGAAATTGAGTCACTGCTCGGAGAATGCTTTATTATTGGTGGATTAAAGATGAAGCAGGTCTCTAATTGCAGCCTTACCTTCCATATGTCTGTGTCAGCACTATTCAGGGATAAACTTCTAAAATGATAATACTTTGATTTGGTATTAGACTTCCACCATTCAGTGCACTTTGCCACCTATTATTTTCCTTTATCCTCACAACAAGCCCAGGAGGGAGAGCAATTTTACAGATGAGCAAATAGCAGCACAGCAGGTTAAGTGACCGACAGAGGGTCACAGAGTGATTTGAATTGCAGCGCTGGGCTCTCAGACAGCTGCACCCTCCCAGTTCGCACTTACTTCCTGGGACCTGGGTGTGCTCTCTCCACACTCATTGTACTAGGCTCCTCCAGGAACCCATGCCGGCACAGTGCCGTTTAAGGCCCACTTGGCATTCAGTAAATGTCCGGAGAAGGAAAGAAGAAAGAAAGGAAGGGAGAGAGGGAATGAGGGAGAAAGGAAGGAGAGGGAAGAAGAAAGAAACTAGATGGGAAGGAAATTTTCAGTGTAGTAAACTTCTGTGTCTCAAGAGTTACAGTAAAAGAGCTATTCAGATATTTTAATAGTAGTTACCTCAACTGTCTTCAGAACTTCATCATCAGGTCTATATGAACGCAGTATCGTGATTGTTAAGATATACATATTGGACAATTTTCTGTGAAGTCATGATTACCAACCTTGGTAACTGCTATGGACATACAAAGCTTGTTGATACATTATTGGTTTTTAAAGGCCAAAGTCACAATTTCCTAGTGAAGAGCCCCTGTCCCTATATACAACGAGATCATTGAGGATGATTTAAGGAGCCCAGTAGATGGTACCTTTATGTGAACAGTGTTTTATAGCTTACAAAGCATCACTATCAGAAGATCTTGGTCTCTCTTGGGTCATCTTGAGAAGGTCATAAAAGCTATGGACTCTATTAGCAGAAAAAAGAAAAAGTGCATTGAGCCCATACACAGACACAATTTTATACACAAGTCAGGGGATATGGGACTTCCCATGCATCTTTTCAAAGAGACAACGTCCTTATCAGGTACATACGCAGGTATTATTTTTTTCATTTTATACATAAAGAGATTAAATAACTCAGAAACAGAAATGACTTATCTAAGGGGAAAAGTTAATTAGGCAGAACTAATATCAGCTCTTTTCATGCCTGGCCTGACGCTGTCACCCTATTATCAAGGTGCCTAGTTGTAGGTAAATGTATAAAAATTATCCTAAGCAATAATTTGACCTCTCAGCGCATGAGTCAGTTCAAGAAAGGATCATCTTCCCCATTTTGTGTCCTGGGTGTTATTTCAAATGTTGCTCCGTAAGCCTGCAAAGCATTTCAACTATCACCAAAAAACTACCTTGCCCCTAAGGTCTAACTGAGATGCTGATGTTGTATACCCATGATGGGCTTGAATTCATGACCAGTTAATTCTGTAAGAGTGATGGAAGCATTTTCCAAAGGTTAAATCAAAGTGTCAAAGCAAGTAAGTGCTGTAGTGGGAGTAGGTAGGAACAGGCTAGGGAAGTACAGAGAAGCCAGGTGGATAAGAAACCAGGCAGAAGGTACAGTGGTTCGGCCTGGGGGATGGCAGTGCAGTGCAAAGGTCACAGTCAGATTCTGCTTCTACTTTAAATGCAGAGCCAGTAATCTGTCGATGAATGGCTGTAGGTGTGAGCAAAAGGGAAAAGTCCAAGGATGCCACAAAGTTTTGGTCTGAGCAATTGAAAGACTGGAGTTGGTATTAATCGGGATGAGAAAGAAGGGGATCTGAAGTCTACTCTTGGACATGTTAAGTTTTCTGTGTCAATTAGACATCCAAGTGTAAATGTCTAAGAGGTAGTTGAGGTATAAATAAGTTTAGAGTTTCAAGAAGAGGTCTGAGCCAGACATAAACATTTGGGGGCTTCAGTATATAAATGGCATTTAAAGCCATGAGGCCAGATGAAGTCACCAGATGAGCAAATACAGATAGAGAGGAGGCCCAAAGATTGAGCTCTGAGTGCTTCAATGTTAGGCGGTTATCAGCCTCTAATGGATGCATCTTGGGTCATATGCTCACGTGTACATGAAGTTCTGCGACCTGGGAAAATGCTTTGTTCTAATGAACGGGGCCTGACATATCTAAAGCAATCACTACAACAAGCATAGTGGGATTAATCAAGTTTAGACCAATCTGGGGTCACCCCTGAGCCTGGGGAAGAGGGCCAAGGCCAAACCCATCCAAACCCCACCCAGAGGAGTAGAACAGATGTTGAGGAGAGCACCACAATGCCTGCCACACTAACCACACAACTTCAAGGTTTGTGTTGTCGCCGTGAGAGGTTAGACATTCAACAAACCTGGATTTAAGTTTTGGCACTGTCACCAATAGTATGACATTGCGCCGGTTACTGACCTTTTCAAACCTGTTTTTTTATTTGTAAAATGAGAATAACAGTATTTCCTCTCAGCTTAAGAGATATCTGGAAAGAATTAACTCAGATATTACATACAGCATGCTCAATGTAATGTTGGATACATAGCAAATACCATTATTTTCCTTAGCCTGGGTTCTCCTAAAAGCATAGCCTGAAGCAAAGCCTGCACGCATACACGTTGTTGGAGAAGCAAGCCCAGACAGCAATGACACAGGAAGGTTGTAAAGCAGTTAACAGAACTGATGACCCTTGCAAATGACGGGATGGATCACAGAGAACATCCTAGAGAACCTTACAAAATGTGCCTCAGGATTAGGTGTCCTGATAACAGAGGGAAGCATTTATCCATCGGCTCCTGTTCCTGATTCATCAAAGATGTCCCTCATCCCAACACCCTGCTCAGCTCTCCCACACTTCCAGGTTCTGAAGGTATGAGTCAGTGGTTTCATGAAGGTGCTTCAGATAAGACCCAGGGCCAGAAGCAAAGGGCAGAGGCCAAGGTGAGGTACCATCCGACTGACCTTGTGCAAAGCTGACTGAAGCCAGGACAGAACTGGTCCCTGCAAAAGTGATTGGGAAAAGGTAGCTCTGAAGAGACAGAAGATGAGTTCAAAAGGTGTGTGATAATTATTTTATTGTTGTAACTATTACTCTGCATCTCTGCTATGACTCCTGCTCCATCAAATCCACTCCAGAAATGCAGAGCTAATTTCTTTTCCTCTTTCTCCATCTATAACTGTGTTTTGCAAATAGAACATGGTCACTATTTGGTAAATTCAAATGAATGAATACAGCATAAAAAAAACCAAAATGTGTATGTATGAAGATTTCTAATTTGAAACCTATGTGTTTTGGGTATGTGGGTGCAGGCTCTTTCATCTACACTTTATTTCTTCCTCTAGTGATTTCAAAGCAGAAATTTGATGTTCAAGTCTTGGACTGCTTTGTTTCTTTTGGCTTTGTGCTGGAAAAAAAACAACAGAAGCAACAAAACCCTGATTTTGTACAAAAGGCAATAAGGCTCCGAAAAAAATTTTTTCTTCTCTAATTGCTTCCCCAGCTACCTTTTCTAGATTTGTAGGAATTAATGGTGGGAGAGACGCAGCTCAATTGGTTGTGCAGAGCTGAGCTGCTCCGAGCTTCATTATGGCCTGGCCTGAGTAAGAAGACAGCTGCGGGCAGAAGCCTGTCTATCTCCCACGCTTCAGAGGGAGTTTCTCACACATGCAAAGGTTGGCCTACTTCCGTCTCCCCTGTGTTGACTGAGCAGGTCACATGCTCTCACTTTTCACCCTAGTTAAGCAGAATCCCATTAGCTGGATAAATAAGACTAGATTACGCTCTACCTTGGCTCGATCTGTTCGGTATTTTCCCACATGCGAACAGGTTTTTTATTCTTTTCAGTCCCCATATGAACCATACACAAAGATAATGTAAAGATAATGGGCAAGGTCAGCCTTATGCAAAGGCCAAGTAAGCCACTACCCACTCTGCATAATTAGAGGGCAAGTCCTTCTCCCAATTAGGGCCTGAAAGCCCATTAATAGTACTTTGTTTCTCTCTGCTAACAGGTTTCCTTCCCAATGCATCTTCTTTGAGGAAGATCATGCGGTCTGGGGGGAGAAAGAGATTTAGCAAGCTCAGTCTTTAGCAGCTTAACTGGCTGGCCTGCTCAGGTGCAGGGAGAGGTGGCATTCTAACCAAGGCGGCGGAGTGAGTCCAGGGAAGGCTGTGTGCCAAAGGCTGTGGGTGTGGGCTTGAAAGCCTGGAGGCAGGAAGAGCCTGCAAACGTGGGTGTAACTCAATGATGTGACTAGCTGGCCCTAGAAGTGAGAGATGGCCAGGCCTTTCCAAATCCCCAAAACTGTAGTGCAGGCCCTTTGCTTTCTATGGTTCCAAATAGCAAATACATATTGTCTCTGACCACAGAAGGCAGCCAGAGCCAGGCAGAAGCAAGTGACTCGGCCAAAGGAGCATTTCGGAGGGCACCTGAGGGCCCTCTCGCCCACGGTCAATAACTCTCCCTGGGGTTTGTTCTCCCAACCAAAAACTGCACCAGCGTTATCTGCCCTTATCACCTTTCTCTAAAACGTCATTAACTCCTTGCCAGTTCTGTCACCTTTCACAAAAAGAAAATAAATAAAAATAAAACCCACTTAGCAATGTTAAGCCCAATTTCCAAATGAAACGCTCCCCCTCCAGATCTAAAGACCTCTAACAGATCATCCTTCAGAGAAGGGAATTTTGCTTGTCCTTAGCCGCCCTTTCCTGTGGGATTTCTTCCTGCTCTGCCGGCAGGCTTTCTCCCAGATAGCCCCCCTGCCTTGTTGCCTCAAGATTTTAGGAGAAGGGCATTTGGCCTTTGCTTTCAATTTCATCTACCTGCCACCACCACGATGATTCTGTCCGTGGGATTTACATTCTCTGCCTCATTTCTAATTCTGGCATGATGGGCTTCCATGACCACTAAGGGCATTTCAGAGATTCTCACCAGTTAACTGTGCAATCAACTGTATCTCTTGATCTCCACGAAAGTGCCATATTTAGGGCTGCAGAGGTGAAAATACAAAATTCTGTCCAGAAGGAGCCCACAATCCAGACACAACTGCTAAATTAATCAAGCAAGGCGGCCATTAGACTGAGGTGGCTCTCATGGCGGTGCCCCAGGTAGGCGAACAGAAATTGAAGCCTGTAAATGCTTCAAGGTTATGGAGTCAAAACCCAAGGACAACTGATCACAAATAGCCAACGAGGCTTTCCGCTACAGCCCATCAGTAACTTCCTTACCTTGCTTCCACCGTTTCTCTATAAACGTCTCTCTCCAGGCTCCCTCAGGTGGAACGCTCCTACCCAGTTTCAGTTTGGTGCTGCCTCGTGGGAACAGATGTTTCTCTAATTCAAAATGTTTCACATGCCTCAGTTTACCTTTTAACAAAACTGCGAACACGTAATGAATGTACAATAAACACTTCCACAGAGTTCTAAAAGTAGAGTCTCCTTGTCAGGAGTACCAGTCAAGGCCAAGGGCCCCTGCCTGAGAGATGGTTTTCCAGGGAAGGAAGATTTGGCCAACATACAGGACCTTCACACGTAGCGCAGCTCATAGAGAAGCACGTTTCTCCAAACTGGAGGAAGAGCACGTGCAAAACAGAGAAGCATTTAGAACCAACAGAGCCTAGTCAGCTTGGGAACGACGGGATCATATCTATTTGTAAGAAGACTACCATGGAGGAAACAGTGTGCGAGAAGCACAGCTAGGAAACTTTTGTTTCTGGTATACCAGTTTGGGAGGTAGCAAGCGGCAAAGATCAGGGAAAGAGAGCAAGGGCTCGAGTGACCTTTCTGAACAAAAAATGGCAGGATGAAAAGGTTTTCTCAAATGGTTCAGCTGGGGTTCAAGGCAGTACCTAGTGCTGCCTCAGAGTGTCCTGCTTACAAAAGACAATGAGAATGGGGAGTGTGTGTGTGTGTGTGTGTGTGTGTGTGAGAGAGAGAGAGAGAGAGAGAGAGAGAGGGATTTGAACTATGTCTTAATTTGCCTCACACTTGAGTTTTTAAAGTTTTCTTCCACTGTACCTACTCAGCAAATACTTGCTCCCAGCATCTCAAAAACCAGCTGGCTACATTTTAACCAGAAAATATTTTTCTCACCTAACAGCGCCTGATTTTTTAGGGCTGCCATTACTGATAACAGATGTTGAAACATTTCAACTTACTTTTTATTTCCTTTTTTTCTCAAGATTTTAAAATGGGTTTTAAAAACATTTTATATAGTTTTTTAGCCTCAATATGTTTTTCCTAACATTATTACTCCTTTTCTTCCAATGTATAATAAAAAAAATTAACAGCTCCTGTTACTGTTTATTTCCCATCTGTTGGAGATGATATAAAATTTCAGATGTGCTTATAAAATACCTACCAAACATGCCAAATATAATCTACACTATACTAAACATTATGTTCATTGTATATATTTTATGTACCACTTCTGGCTAAACTGTGCGTTATTATAGCATGAGTCATCCTGCTTAACCTATTGTAATGTTACCGGACTCAAAAGTGGTACTGAAATTGAATTAGGATACCATACATGTACATTACAAAGTATTTGAACTTGTTCTATACTTATCTAGCAGACTATATCCTTTTTTAAGGACATCAAAACTATGGTTGCTAAGCATGTTACATTCACATGTAAAGTATGAAATTCAAAACACTCTCAGCATATGAAATAGCAAAGATGCTGTGGTGAATTTATTTAAAGAATCTTCTTGATAGAGGGCAATTCCTGATTATTTGAAGCAGTAGGTAAAAGAATAAATAGGAGCACCTGCGTGGCTCAGTCAGTTAAGCAACCAACTCTTGGTTTCAGCTCAGGTCATGATCTCACAGCTCTTGGATTCGAGACCCTCCATCCGGCTCTGCGCTGGCAGTGTGGAGCCTGCTTGGGATTCTCTCTCTCCTTCTCTTTCCACCCCTCCCCACTAATGCTGTCTCTCTCAAAATAAATAAATAAACTTAAAAGAAAAGAATAAACAACTGCTGCCTTCAATCTCTCTGTAAACTGCCAAGATGTAAAGCAAATGCTGCTAAGTGGTGCCTTCACTCCATCATGTCATCTTCACACCATCGCTGTTGACTAAAAATAAGCTTCCAGAAGGTTAAAGAAGCTGTCATTTTCTTGCTCAAAGACTGGCTCCTAAATAATACTTGTTGAAATAGATCTGTACCATTAGTAAGCTTCAGAAATTTCTTAAACTCAATTTCAAGTACACTATTTAATGAGAAACAGCAACACTAAACTTCTGCACATCCCCCGATGCAAGAAGATGTTGTAGACACACTGTATTTTCCAGATATTCTGAAACATTTATGAGCAATGAGTATACACACACACCGCACACAGCGAATCTTATTTCTTTGTCATGGAAACTCACCTATCTCCTGCCTCATTATCTTATGTCTGCTCTATTTCCCTTGATGCTGCAGATGGTTTTCTTCAGTTGTCAAAATTAATAATGATAAGCTGAGCAAACTAAAGGTGGCTCCTATTTTACAGTTGTGCTATATGATTGTGTGTCTTCCTCTTTGGGGTTCCTGGCATAGTTTCATGTAAGTGAATTCACTTTGGTTCATTCTTAGCTGATAAATCCCAGGCCCAATTGTTGTTCACTAAGAGGAAAGAGGAAGATCTAGAGTATGAATATTCTGGATTATCTGTGCACTTCCATCCAACTATGAACTAGCCCAGAAGATTCTCAAAGTGTGACCAATGACCCCTGGCAGAGTCAAGACCCTTTCAGAGGACCTGTGAGATCAAAACTACTTTTAAATAATACCAAGAAACTGTAATAACACTAAGAAAATTATTTTTATAGTAATATGATAGTATTTAAAATAATACTAAGAGGGACACCTAGCTGTCTCAGTCAGCTGAGTGTCTGACTCTTGATTTTCACTCAGGTCATGATCTCACAGTTCATGAAACCAAGCCATGTGTCCGGCTCTGTGCAGAGCCCACTTGAGACTCTCTCTCTCCCTCCCTCCCCCATTTGGTAGATGCATATGTGCACACATGCTCTCTCTCAGCATAAAAAAATAAATAAATTTTAAAAAAATAAATAAAATAGTAAGAAATTGTAATAACAAATTATTTACTAAGAAATTATTTTTAATACTGAGAAATTATAAGCTTACTACTATTTCTTATGCTAAGAAATTAATAAGTATTTAATTCATACTAAGAAGTAATCTTATACAAAGAAATTATAAAATATTTAGTATTTTATAATAATACTAAGAAATTATTTATCTTACAAGCATACAGGAGAATTTTCCAGAGGCTACCTGACATGTGATATTGTAACAGACTGAATGCAGGAGATATTTGAATCTATTAAACCGGACATTAAAGAAATTTACAATGAGTTAGAAAAATAACAAATTTAAAAGAAGAAGAAGAAGAAAACTACCATTCTCACTAATGTTTCCTTTGGAAACATGTTATTTTTCATTTCAACATGTTATTTAACATGTAACTTATTTTCTAATAAATTATTTTAAAAATTTCTATTTTAATTTCTAATATACTGATAAAACCTACATAAACAAAAGCTCTTTGGATTTTCAATAATTTATAAGAGCATAAAGGGGACCTAGAGCAAAAGGTTTGAAAGCCACTGACTTAGTTTCCAGTTAATTCTTCCATGTTAATTCTTCCAAAGTAGAGGGAAGAAAGAAAGGAAAGGTTAAGGTCTCAGAGTTTTTCATACTGGTTCCCTCAAAGGGCCAGAAATTACTCATACTGTAAGCATTAAAATGAATTTCCATTGACTTGATTTTCAGTTTACACCCAATTGAAGTTATTTTTTTTTCCAATTAACATAACCAGACTGAACCAGCACTTAAAGAATTCTCCATAGTTGATTTTAATGGCATCCCAGGAGGACAAAGTAGGAAAGAGAATTCACATGTATTAGGTCCCTACTCTATGCCAGGTAGCTTATAAATGGCAGGTGGGTAAGAGTAGAGGCTCTGGAGACTGTTGGACTCAAATCTGTGCCCAGCACTTGCTGGTTATATGATCTTGGGCAAGTTACTTAGCCTCTCGCTGCCTTCGTCTCCTCATGTGGAAAATGTCATGTCTCATAGGTTGTCATGAGAAGTAAATGAGTCCTTACATGTAAAACCCTTTGAACAGCGCTTGATACACAGTTAAGCACTAAAATAAATGTTCACTTTAGCTGTATAATCCTCACAACAATCCTAGGAAGGAAGAGTTATTATGAAAACTAAGGCTCCAGGATGTCATGCAATCTTCATAAGTCATGTGATGTATGAGCAGTATGAAGATTGAAAATGATGGAGTCACTGTTTATGCCCAGGTCTATAGGATACAAAAGTGCTGCTACAGCAGTGGTTCTCAAACTTGACTTCACACTGGAAATGCTGTACCCTCAGAGTTTCTGAGTTAGTAGGTCTGTGTGTTTTAAATAATTTTCCTGGAGTTGCTGATACTGCGGGCCCAGGAGCCATACTCTAAGAACATCTGCCCTCGATACCAAACTTGGTTAACAAGAGTATTTATATCCATAACACCATCCTTAAACAGTCCAAGATATCCTCACTTTGTCATATCATTGTTTTCTGCAGCACTTTTCTGTATCTTTCTCATATTCCCATTGTAATATAGGGAAATGTCAATGTTTATGACCACTTCTGTAAGCTTGGTAAGAATAATCTTACCAAATAATTGCTCAAATGCATGTCTTCTACAAGTCAGGAATCGAGAAGACCCAGTTAATTGATACTTAAGCAAGAGGTTTTCCCCCCAGAGCTTATTTTTTAATCATTTTCTTTATGTCATTCTTACTTATTCAAAAATAAAACCTTAAACTAGTCAATGAAGCATCTCACCAGACCCCTTACTTTAATTATTTCTTTCAAATGTGATCTTAACATAGATAATAAGACTAAACAAAAGCAAAAAAAAAAAAAAAAAAAAGTTAGCTTTCTCATGGGAACCCACCCAGCTTGGACTAAGCAAATGCTACTTCTCAATTGCCTTAAATTCTGAGATCACCATGACAAAAAGGGAGAAGAAAGTTAAATTTCTGAATCAAACTGAAGAAGAGTCATCTTTACCTATGAGCTTCACTCTCTCTTTTATTTTTTTATATTTTATTTCTGAGAGAGAGAGGGAGAGAAAGAGAGAGCATGCGAGCAAGCGGGAGAGGGGCAGAGGGCAAGGGCGACACAGAATCTGGAACAGGCTCCAAGCTCTGAGCTAGCTGTCAGCACAGAGCCCGATGTGGGGCTCAAACTAACGAACTGTAAGATCATGACCTGAACCAAAGTGGGATGCTTAACCGTCTGAGCCACCCAGGCGCCCCGGACTTCACTCTCTAATGAGAAATTGGTAATGTGATTGGAAATTGACAAAGTAATAATATGGAGATAAGTCAGTGGGTCAAGATGTATATGTTGCAGGAACGTAAAAGTACACACCTTGTGTCCTTGGTCCTATTTCAGATTATTTAGCTAGCATGTGCAGAACTCCCCATTGGTCAAGATGAAAACAATGACGATGATGGAATTTAAGGAGAGAATTGATATTCTGCCTCCTCTGAAACAGACTGGACACCTAGGACAATCACCGCTCTCAACAAGGAGCATAGGGCCAGGATAAGAGAGCAAAGATGCTCCATTATGTTCACATGCCGAGTGAGGTACGTGAATTTATGAGTTCTCTGGAAGCCATGATTTCTCTTCTCTTCCTCTTTTCTTTACTGTTTGTAATTACCCTCTCTTCTGTTTTTTATTTTGTTTTTGTCCAAGAAGTGGGGAGATGAGTGAGAAGGCTTCTGGACAGTAGTTTATTTTCTAGTCAAGGAATTTTATAGGTGCTAAATTTGAAAGAAAAGAGTTTCTGCTGAGGGAAAGAGAAAATAGGAAAGAATACTTTGATGTGTATTGGCAGGTTTGGATTCAATATTTGGAATAATTGTAGAACTGTTAGAAATATTTACTGCTACAGGGGGCACCTGGGTGGCTCAGTCGGTTAAGCGTCCGAATTCAGCTCAGGTCATGATCTCACAGCTTGTGGGTCAGAGCCCTGCATCAGGCTCTGCGCTGTCAGCCAGCTTCGGATTCCGTGTCTCCCTCTCTCTCTGCCCCTCCCCAGCTCATGCTCTGTGTCTCTCTCAAAAATAAATAAACACTTAAAAAAAATCCCAGAATTTGAATAAATGAACCAAGGTACCTCATTTCAATGTTTGTTGTCCCAGGCCTTGCTCAGTAATTGCTTATGGAGAAACTTCCATATGCCAATCACCATGCTAGGTATCAGCAATGCAGAAACGAGTAAGACAAAATCTCTGCCCCTAGGTGGCTTTTGGTCAATCTAGTGATTATGCCTAGATGTTCTATTTCCCCTTCAATGTCTACCATCTAGTTAAGCAGATTTATCTCCTAGGAAGCCTCTTCAGGTTTCTGCCCTCCTCAGACATAAGAAAAGTACAACTAGAATTCATCTCAGTAGAAATATGCTCCCCCTTTTCTCCCTAACTCTCCTCAGCTGTTGCCAGAATGTCCTGAAAAGGGTACTATGTGCCATAAGTTCATAAACTCATCTGTAGGAGCAGAGCTAGGCAGGAGAGACACCATTCAACTGATATAATAAACCTCCAGGAACAAGCTTGAGTGCACGACTGTTAGAGTCGTCAGCAAAATCCAGAGATTTAATTATACCCAAGTAATTGCAGAAAAGATCATCCATTATTCTAACTACCCTGAAAGAGAAGAGCCCATAGCCTGAAATGACTTTGTAGTAGCATAAATGGAGATCTATTCATTAGGACCATGAAATAAAATGGAAATCTGTTTTCTTTTCAGAGCAATGTGATTACCATCACCAGTAATGATATTATGGGAAGAAAAACATACTGTCTGTGAGGACACACACTTTCCTTTTTGCCTTGGCCTTCTTTCTTCTTTTGAAGTGATCATGGTAAGTAAAATGTGGATAACTTGGGCTCCTCCCAAAGTCTACCGTGGCTCCCAGATCTGGTATTTCTTAAACAAAAAGATTCAGAATCTACAAAGTACCTCTCTCAATGTACTTTCCTCTACCAATTCTAAAAGCTTTTTGGCTTTTTATTTTTTAACTCCTTTGCTCATAGTCACAGTATGCAGATTAAAAGGCTAGCACAGGATTATTCTTATAGAGAGACTGATTTAAATTGGAAAGGGCACTAGGTATTGAGCAGTTACAGAAGCTAAAAAACTAGAAATAAGGTCTTAGCAGGAGAAGGTATAGGTATTTTATTTTTTCTGTAATATAAAAGCAGGATTTGGAGCAAGGATTATAGAACAGGAGTAAGCGGTTTGAGGAGGGGAAGAAAGAATAAGGTGATGTATAGCAAACCCAAAAGAAGCTTGTATTTTAATTCTTTTTAATTAGAGATCAAATGTATTCATGAATAGTGAAATTATAATGAAGCATGATGGGACTGGACAGAATAGGAGCTAAGATTTGAAATTTTAAAAAGTTTTTTTCTAGTAAAAGTAGACAGCTGATAGGGGACGAGCAATTAAAAGATGGGCTTCAGACCTCTTGGATAACACTCAAGAAGAAAAAAAAAAACAAGTAAAAGCAGCCTGGAGATCAAAAGAATGAGACAGGAAGTGTAGTTAGGACAGACTGAGCCCAGAGGAAACAATCCCATTGTTGTCAGGCACCGGAAAGGTGTTAGGAGAGAGAATACAGGCCACTGGCTGTAGGCAAAGATAACAGTTTCTTTTCCCCCAAGTGTTAAGTATGTACAGTTATACAATATGTAACTTTAAAAAACATGGGTAACATTTATTCTCTTACCACATCCCAATAACATTCTTTGGAAGCAATTAGAAGAAATACCAGAGACTCAGTTTACAGATGGTGAAGGTGAGGCACAGATGAGAAACTCTAAGTCACATTTAAAGGAAGACGTAGAAGGAATTTGCAAGTTAATTGATTTCAAGTCTAATTGTCTTACTACTTTGCTTTCTCCATGGGAATTGCATGCCCTCCCTGACCTTTTCTTCTAGATGCAGTCAAAGGGAAGAGATCAGTGGTCCATATTGAAATATTCAACTTTAAAAAAATAATGGATTTGGATTGTCAACTTTAAAATCTAAAGAGCTACCGAGTAAAGGAAACACATCTTCACACAAAAGATAGAGCCAAGAGTAGAAGTTGAAAGCTACAGGGAAGTAAATTTCAATTCAGCATTAGGAAGAGGATTTTAATAGTTAGAACTTTCTACAAATAGAGTAGTTTCTTTACTGCTCTATTTCCTGCTATGTGAGATATTCAGATAAAGACTGGATGGCCATGTGTCAAGGATATCATAGAGACTCGTGGCCTTGCTTGAAAATTGGTCTTAGTGACATCTAAGGATTCTTCCAAAGATTATATGGCTTTTTGGCTTTTGTTCTTCATAGTCTCAGACTCATTCTATCTTCCATCTCTTGCCCACTAAAACAGAGCAATCATCTGCTGAGAAAAAAAATGAAATCAAATAAATAAAGAGGGTAATCCTCTCCTATTCCTTTTGAAATGTGAAGACTGATAATAGGAATCTGACTAACTGAAAACATTTCCTCTCATTCTTCCTAGAAATCCTTGGACAAACTTTCCATAGGTCAGATAGATTTCGCAGACATCATCTGTCAGTTCCCTCTTAATGGACAGGTACCTCCTCAATACACAATGGTTCAGATAGAGATGTCTCTATCTCTGGCTGCTGGAGACACAGCTTTTCAATATCCAGAAAGTATGTCAAAGCTGCATTAGAATTATTTAAAAGTAGTTATAATATCAATTTCCTATGTGCTTAATTGTCTCCTGAGTCAAAGCATGTAAAGTAGAAAATTTTAGTAGCTGATTGAACAATCCTTAAAAACCCAAAACTTCAGGTAATATTTAAGCCATCATCAATAAAGTTTATTGAGTCTTCACTACATTTCACTTTTCATAAAGTTTCTCTAGAATTACAGCTACTGGCCTCAATTTAGGTTTATTATCAACAAGTTATGGCCAATGGATATAATGTCTTTATTTAAAAGGATTATTAAATCAGAGAGCCTTCCCATGCAGGCAGCACAGCAATTATGAACATAGTATGCCTGGACTTTAGTAAGGGATTTAATGAGGTCCGTCACCATGATCTTAACAAAAACCACGAGTGCTGGACTGGAAACAAGAACATATTAGGTGGAAGATTAGGATTTTTAAATATCTAGACCCAAATGGAACTAAGCAATGGATACAGATAAGTAAGAAAACCTCCTTCCCTTTAGCCTTCCCATTAGTTCTTAAAATTGTTTCCTAAGTATAAGATGGTAATTCATCACAGTTTCAGATAACAGAAAGCTCTAGATGGATAATAAGCACTCTAAATATTAGAATCAGATGCAAAGAGCTCCTGGGTGGCTCAGCGGTTAAGCATTTGAATTTGGCTAAGGTCATGATCTCATGGTTCCTGAGTTGAAGTCCCACATCAGGTGAACTCGAGCCCACATCGGGTGAGCATGAACCCTACTTCATGTGAGCACAAGCCCTGCTTCAGGTGAACCCCACTTCAGGTGAGCCATGTTTCTCTCTCAATCTTTTATCTCTGCCCCACCCCCATCTCTCTGAAAAAAAAAAAGATAAAAATGAATCAAACTCCAAAATGTTAGACTAAACCCCAAAAATGGGCTTTGTAAAATGAAGTTCAACTGTGAGAAATGTGTGTGCATTTTAGACTGGAAAAGCAACCAAGCCTAAAAAAATGAAGTAGTGGTATGATATAGCAGCATGACCTATGGATTTTAATTGACAACAGACTGAGTTTGAGTAAAAGGAGTAATGTAGCCTCTCAAAAAAAAAAAAAAAAAGTGGGACTATGTAGGTTTTATTGAGATTTATAAGAAGAAATATATATTGGATTTTTGTCTTGATTCCTGGCATAGAGCTCCTGAATTCCTTGTAATTTTTGTTAAGTGTGTTCCATGCCCAGTGTGGGACTTGAACTTATGACCCTGAGATCAAGAGTGGGATGCTC
Source organism: Hyaena hyaena (assembly GCF_003009895.1). Classification (NCBI taxonomy): domain Eukaryota; kingdom Metazoa; phylum Chordata; class Mammalia; order Carnivora; family Hyaenidae; genus Hyaena; species Hyaena hyaena. The sequence continues at coordinate 92,440 of NW_024081389.1, read as the reverse complement.
TGCAGACTGAGCCAGCCAGGTGCCCCCTCTCTTGTAACTTAAGTGATAAGAGCACTAGAAGCATCTTTTGTTCCAGTGAGGTAACTGGGTAGGTTTCTGAATGGGTCTAGTCACCAAAAGACCAAGCCACGAAAAGAAGCTTGGAGTTTTCAGTCTTACCTCCCATTTCCCAGAGAAGGAATGGGTTGAAAATAGCATTAATGATTTATCATTGACTGGATGATACATGAAGAAGCCTCCATAAAAACTCAATAGTATGAGGTTTGGAGAGCTTGTAGGTTGGTGAACACATGCACCCTGGAAGGATGACAGACCCCACCTCCACACAGACAGAAGCTCCAGTGCTCATGACCTTCCCAGACCTCACCCTGTATCTCTTCATCTGGCTATTCGTAGGGCACTTTTCCAAACAGATTTTAGTTAAAGAAGAACTCACCTTCGAAGATAAAACAGGATAAGCCTTAAGCACAAACTGACTGAGGAAACATTGAGGGGCATAGGACATTTTAACCCAAAGAAAACATGATTATCATCTTCAAATATTCCAGTGGCTTGGATGTGACACAGATATTCAATTTGCTCCATATGGCTTCAAGGAGTAGAACTGCTAGAATTATTGAAAGGAAGATGAAGAGATTTTAGTTAAACTAAAGGTGAATTTCTAATAATTAAAGACTAAATGTGCCACCCCACTGAAGTTTTCAATCATTGACCAGATGCCCAAGTGTGAATGTCAAAAATCCATGCGTTCAAGGACATCTGGACTGTGTAAATAAAAACAACAACAAAGCAACAACAAAACAAAATCTCCCATGCTGGACGATGACTATTCTCAAACAGAAAAATGAATGCCAAAAGACTAAAGTTCAATTTCCTCCCTTTCTATTTTGCCAAAACCATTTATTCTCTCTCTACCTCTATTTTCTTGCCTGTGAAATGAAGGTAATTCTTTTTGCCATCTCAGGCCAGATGGGAAAGTCTATAATGAGTCTGGAGCCTAGAGTATTCTTCACTATAAATTCTCCATGTGTTTCTGTTACTGTTTTTTAGAAGGGAATTCAAAGTTTTCTGCTCAGATCAGAAGTGGGTCCAAAGTTTGAGAGAGGGCTTTCAAATTATTTCTTTCTCTTTTGAAAATAAAAGTGGGATGTGATTTGGGCCAATCAGCTTCCTTGGTGGTACAAACAGCAATACAGCTGCTGGACGTTCCCAAGGCTTTACATGAATCGTGTTCTGCTAACCCAGGAACTCCCAAGTTTTACTTAAACACATTGGTCTGGAACCAGCTCATCCATCATTCCAGCCTCTACACAAACAGAGGCCAACCTGCCAAGGCATTGCTGCATAGGACGCAACAACGAAGGGATTGAGACCAATCCCAAATTGTGCTTTCAATACACTTCAAATATTACCTCAGTTTTTAACAGTATTTTTTCTTAGATCTAATATTTCTTATCCCAGACCCTTTCACTTCTTAGACCCATTTACCCAGAAGAAGAGCAAATCAATTATTGGTGGGAGGGAAGGCTGTGGAAGGGAATGTATAACTCAAAGAATTCTTCCATTAGTCAAACACAATAGGGAAGATGACACAGTGGGAAATATCAAGGTAAACGTGACCTCCACAGTGTGCCAAGGTTTTCCATTTAAAATACCTGACTTCTAAATTAAACACCCCTCCATGTTGCCATAATGGTTATGAATATCAGAAAGCTTTTATTTTTGACATCCTACTTACTTTTGTTGACAAGTTATGTTTTTTTCCCATTCTTTTTCTTTTTTGTTTGTTTCAATCTAAAGGAAATAACACTCAGTTCTGCCAGGACAGACAGAAATGTGAATAATATAAGGCGACTTATTTAGTTAGATCCACTGATTGAAAATGTTCAATTTTTTAGTAAATGGTGACAGAGGATAAACTGCATTAATTTTGTGAAGTGTGATAAGCACTCTGGAAAAAAGAATAATCATAATGCATAATCACATGGGCTGGTTGTCAGAATAAAATGAACATAAATACCATACTTTCTCAAAGATATACAAATTACGCATCTGAGTGAAAGGTGGTAGATAGCTCCTAATGCTTCCGCCAAGAGAGAGAACTCAAAGCAGACGTTTGTCGTTTGACTTTGGATTTATACTCTTGGTTGAACTGATATCACTGATGGTTGGTATAATGATCAGCTATTTTCCCAGCATTAGATTTTCCAATTTCCTCTATGTTCTTTATAGTTATTTTAATTTGGACAAGAGGTGCAACTGATATTCTCGTACCTAATCTCTGATTATGAAAGGGTGCCCCATTCTGTTGACTTAGCTGTGGCACAGCCCATTCCTAATGCTAAAGTTACTGACACCTCAGCAGGAATCAAGAATGTTGTCCTTACAACAACACTAGTAATGACTCTCGTGCATGAGAGGAAAGACAAGACCTTTAAGTTCACTTTTCATGGGAAGGAACATTATTCTTGGATCTTCAAATTTTATAGACTAGGAAACATTAAGTTAAGGCATCCCAGAGCCATTTGCATATCAGATGCAGATAAAAATAAAAAGTCCAATTGTCAAAAATGTTGAGATGTTCAGTATTACGTAGATCAAATATTCGGGTTTTTAAAAGTAATTTTATTTTGATTTATGACAGTTTCAGTTGTAGACTGAAGGGAAAATGTATAAAAAGTAGGTATTTGGCAACTGTCTTAGTCTGTTCAGGCTGTTACATCAAAATACCATAGGCTGAGTGGTTTATAAACAATAGAAACTTATTTCTCACGGTTCTGGATGTGTAGAAGTCCAAGATCAAGACACTCACAGATTCGAATGAGCCAGTGTCAGATGAGAGCCTATTTCCTGATTCACTGTCACCTGTCTTTTAGCTGTGTCTTCATGGGCAGAAAGGGTGAAGGTTTTGAGGTCTCTCATAAGGGCACTAATCATTTTATAAGAGCAGTTCCTTCATAATCTAATAATACGTCCCACCTTTTTTTTCTTTTAAATTTTTTACTGTTTATTTTTGACAGAGTGAGAGTGGGGAAGGGACAGAGAGAGAGGGAGACACAGAATCTGAAGGAGGCTCCAGTCTCTAAGCTGTCAGCACAACTCGGGGCTCAAACTCACAAACTGTGAGATCACAGCCTGAGCTGAAGTTGGACGCTTAACAGACTGAGCCAACCAGGCACCCCAACGGTCCCACCTTTTAATTCTATCACATTGGGGACTACGTTTTAACATGATTTTGGTGTGGGCAGTGGAGCAAACCATTCAGTCTCTAGCAGCAGCTATTTGATCTATGCATTTGATCAGTATAGATCAATAAAAATGGAATGTAATCAGTGGTTGGTCAACTTTTTTTGCAATGAGTCAGTAAATATTTTAGTCTTTGTGGGCCACACATTTTCTGGGTCTCTGTGACAACTACTCAACTCTGCTATTGTAAGCAGCCACAGACAATATGTGAAGTAGAGAGGCTCTGTTCCAATAAAACTGAATTTGTAGATAATAATAATAATTAATAATAAGTTGGTAGTCCAAATTTAGCCTACTGGCTGTACTTCACTGATCCCTACTGTAAATAATCAAGGTAGCTGAAGCAAATATTTAGAACTAGATGGAACCTGAGTGAGTCATATGGTTCAGGCAGTTATAGAGGCATATATAATCTCCAGTTCTGTACATAATACAAAAGAGTTTCAAAGTGATTAATGGATTTTTCCACAAACATACAGAATGAACAGCTTTCTTATTTATTTACACAATGACAAAACTTTCCTAAGTACACCAAATTGAATATCCTGATCACCAGCAAATCCTTATATAACCTAAAATAACCTAAAAATAGGTCAAATCAAAGTGGATTTCATCTAAATAACAGGTCTGAATTGGCCCAACAAAGGCCAAAGATTGCCATTGAAAATTTTTAAATTGACCCATCACAGTGAAATTCCTTGTGAACTAGTAAAATAAATTTTATCTTATGGAAACTCAATTTAGAGATTTATCTCTATCAGTATGGTTAGCAATTTGGGGTAGAAAAAGAGACAGAGAGAGAAACTGATCAGAAAGCATTTGTGAATAATGAACTTGTAGCCAATATAGCAAGCTCTAAGAATTTAGAGTTATGAAAACTGTGATCCCTGCAAAAGTTTACATTCTTTTTGGGATAGATGGTAATTCATTTCAACACATACTTATTAAGCAGTTATCACCGACCAGGCAAAAATACATCAGGTACTGTTCATCTTTCAGAAGCTCACAGCCAGTCTACGGCCATACCACCCTGAAAGCGCCCGATCTCGTCAGAAGCTCACAGCCAGCAGGACTGTGGAGCAGAGCATGCCAGTATTTGCACTTCCCTTTCCTGCATGTTTCCTTTCTAGTTTGTAGCACAAAACGCTCTTATAGTCATGCTGATGTGGTGCTCAGGCTTTTCTCTTTTTCTCTGGAGCAGTTTCTCCCACTAACACTCCATTATACCTAAGTGCACAGAGAGAGCGCGCGCAGTGGCAATTTTTAGATAAGATTCATGGAGAACTTGAAGAATGAGTTGAGATTACTCAAGAAAAGTGGGAGACCCTACGCTACTGAAAAAGGAAAGCACATGAGTGTCATGGCACATCCCGCTATGCACATGGCCACTTATCAACAGCGTGAGCTGTTAAAATCTGTGCCCATGTGAGGTGCAAGTTCTATCCACCAGCCACCAACACCATTTTATACCCATATGAAGACTCTGATGTGTCCCCTCTGCTTAGAGGGCACAGAAGACAAGTCTGACAAAAAGAAATAGAAGGAATTAGCTAAAGATTTTTAATCAAGTTATTAGTGACTTGGTGTTAGATGTAAAGCCCTAGTTCTCTTTCTCCCCCAAAACCTTAAATAAAATTTTATTACTGCTAATGCCCTCTGAGCTTAGATTTATTCTGAAGATTTCATGATGGCAGAATCTGCCCTTAAAGTTGATGCCATCTCAAGAACAGGGGTTCTTCATGGAGCCTAGTCATACACCAGTTATATTGAGTGTTTCCTACTTGTCAGGAACAGTGCTTGGTGCTATAGAAAGATTAATTCTACCTAGGGAAGCAAACATGAACAAATAATAATCATAGCGCTTTGATAAGTGTTAAAAAAAATAGAGGCATATACTGGTGATACGGAAGCACTTAGGAGAGAATGATTAATTTTATCTAGGGAGGTCTTAGAAGGCCTTCCAGATGAGATGACATTTGAGCCAGCTTTTGAAACATAATTGAGAGTTTACCAAAAGGAGAAGCTAGGAATGTCACTTAATGGAAGGGAAAACATACGTGGAGAAAACATTGTGTTTTAGAAGACTGTATACAGATCTGTGAGTTTGAAGCATAGGTTGCATGAGGTTGATGAGGCATGAGCCAAACCATAAAGTCATTGAGAGGAGGCATGTGAGCAAAAATTGTTGGACGGAAGTCCAGGAAGAAGAAATGGAATCCATGGGATCAGTGCATGTGACTTGAACTAAAACCTAAAGAATGAGTCACATTGATATCACAAACAGATCAACCAAGAGAGTCTCAATCTTGTTTTATCACTTCTAGATCTCCTTCAATACTTAATAAGTATTCAGAATAAATGGCTGTATACATGCGACTTGAGTTATTGATTAATTGCCACAAATACCACTAGAAACCTATCCTGGATCTTCAGATGTCCCTCCAATTCTCTAACTACAAGACTTGTAGAAGAAAGTATATTCTAAATAGTTATCAGTATGAAAGAATGTTGGCTGATGCTTCAAAGATGAAAAAGTATCTTAAGATACACACACTCATAATAAGATATATATGCTATATATATAATATTATTATCTTGAGAAACATATATCTCATATATGTAGATGATATATATCATATATATAAAGATGTGGAAGGAATATACATCATATATATATATATATATATACTAGATTTTAGAAACCTGCTTTGTAGAATATTGAAGGTCACATAGTCTACCCCCATTTTTGCTCTTATTTTAAAGTATAACAAGGCCTAAATCATGAAGCCCACTGAATATACATCCTGCCTTCTACACCCATTAAAAACTTGCTTAAAAAATATGGAGTACCTGCTATGTAACAGGGAAAGATAATACAGTACTGCTTGCTGTTACATGAAGATTCCAGAAAATAATAATAAAATCAGATTATAAAACAGCATGTAAATGTGATCCTACTTTATCAAAATATTCATATATGTATAGGATATTGCTTATGTGTTTTTCCACACACAGTAAGCCAAACTTTGGTTCCATTCAGGAGGCCTTTCACTGTGTCTACCCTGTTTTTCATGCTCTGTAGCTCAAAACCATTTCTTAAAATCAACAGGAAAATAAAAAATGACTAAGCATTAATTACCTTTCTTTATATGCTCTTCAAGTACCAGAAATAATATAGTGCATTAAATCTAAAAACTTCAGAGCCACCTAAGAAGCAACCAATTGTGAATGTAAAATGTCCCTGCACTCAGAAGACACAGGACTGGTTTTCTTAAAGGGATAGATACACCAATCACCTCCTCCCTGCAATGAGATGGGCCCACTTTCTCTAAGAGGTTAGGGCCAGACTTCCAGACTCCATGTTTAAATGGTAGAAGTTTGTCTTCAAGAGGAAATAAATCTCTGTCCTGCTGGCTGCTGTTATCCCAGCTTCAAATCCCATTTCAGTTTATCCATTTTAATCGAAACATTTATGTTGTTTATTTTTGCCAGGTTTGTAATCCCCCTCATTAAGATTTTTAATAGATATTGCGAGTCTTAGAGCAAGAGCCACTAAGAAGCAATTTAAAATAACAACCATGTCAGCCTTATGGGTTGTGTTGGACTGGAGGGAAGAGATAAGAATGTAATATTAATAAACAAGAAAATTTCAACTCCTAACTGTTTTACCATTATTTTAATCCATGTGTTTAACATCCTTTTGTACAAAAACTGTATTAAAGATCTTCAGTATAGTACAAGGTTACACAATTCTGCATAATGTTAAAGAAAATATTGAGTATATTTTTAAAGGTTTATAGTATTTATGTACATTGTGGTGTAGATTAACACAACATCTGAACTGTTTCCCAATAGTATCAGCATCAAGCTTGTCATTTTTGTGTACCACAGCCTGAGGAGACTGTGGAATTAGAGGGCCAGCAGCAGTGAGTATGATGGAGAAGTATAATCTGCAGGAAAAAAATCACAGGGTATGTCACACGTGCATAAATCCCTTTCAAAAGAGAGGAAGTTGGAAATTTCTTGGAGAATTTTGGAACACTCTGAAGACTCTTTTAAATCAGTACTAAGTCATTTAATTCAGTGAGGTGCCCTAATAGTAAATTCCATGTCAGTATATTAACTAATTTGTAATGAAAGGGTTAACGCTACCTGACATGATAGTGATAGTTTGGGGAGATATGTGTAGAATTAATAAAAACGTGTTCAATTGTATTGTTTACACTTATATTGTTTTATCTTATCAATCAATAGATTGCTTGATTGATTTCAACTCCAATTTGGCATTATTTTAACCCAAGTTGTACCTATCTATCTATGGGTCACTTAACCAATTAATCCAAAGGTATATAGATAGAGAGAGAGAGATTGATGGGGTCAGCTTTTCCTTTGTTTGGTCCTAAAAACCTAAGGCCTTTATCTTAGCCCCGCTTTTAGGGAATAATGCGTGACATTAATTACACACATTGTATAAGACCTGATATAAATATCCCTCTTGTTATATTCTTATTTACTAATACCACCAGGCTCTATCCACAGGCTTGTCATTTATTTGTGGAGTCTTTTATCCACACTGAACTGTTCTCAATTGTATACGGTGTGCAAACATAAGTAAAGTCAATATCTTTAACAAAACTATGAAAAGATGTCTTGCTGGCTTAAAAGGTGAAACACTGAGAGATTGGCATCCTATAGAATCAAGGAGAAAAACGCCCCTTAGAGAATGAGCATAGGTGCCACTGTAGGAAGGAAGCTCCTGAATGAAACACGGTTTCCATTAATGTAATGATGCCATCAATAGACTCCTTGCAACCAGGCCATACTGATTCATACACACCTTCTACTCAAGTACTGGCCCAAATTGTGAATCCCTTGGCCCTACTGAAAGAGAGGCGTGGTTTGTTTTCCATCACTGCATTCATTTGGGTTTGCAAAGCTAGCCAGGTTTTCAAGAGCTGACATTTTCTCAGAGTTCTATGCCTGCCCTTTAAGAACCCTGCCACCAGTGGGGGCGGTGCCTCTCCTGTAACATTAACAACAGCAAAAATGATCGCAGCAATACAATTGTGGACCTTTGCAAGGAAATTAGAAACAACTTGATCCAAAGGTTTCCAAATGTTATTTTTTCCTTTTAGCTGTAGAACCCTTTCAGTCAAGAACGATTTATTCAGAAGACTAATTAAATCACATAAAGGTAGAGCCACTCTGATGAACCAAGGGACCAGTGTCTTCCCCGAGGATAGCACAAGTCAGAGGGTACAAGAGAGGATCTCCTGAGCCTCTCAGCCTCTCTGCTCCTGCCTCACAGCTGGAGTTCACTGGATGGCTGAATGGTCATTATGTGCTCTCATTTAATAGTTGAAGGAACCAAAGTCCTTGGAGGTGAAGCTCCAAGACGACAGACATGGTAATAGATCTGTGACTCCATCTAAAAAAACAGTGTAGTTTTTGAAAATACAAAAGAAGAAAAACCCTGCATTTTTACAGTGATTTCTAATTTCCCAAGCACTCCTAAGTTGATTTGACTGTATTTCATTTAACTATCACAATCAACCTATGGTCCAGGACAGGTAGATTTTTTTCCTTACCCCAGGTTTATACATGAGAAACTGGGTCTCAAAGAGGTAAAAAGATCTGTCCCACGTGACCTTTCTTGTAAGGAGCAGAGGTGAGGTTAGAATGGGGATCCTCTGGTTCCTTTCTCAGTTTTATCCACTGTGCAATGTCCTCATGATTCATGTAGACAATTTGTCCATAAATATCAAGTAACTAAAGCCAAAGAGGCTATTGTATGCTTTTCAACTTACTTAAGCCTTTAAAATAAAAACAGGAGTAATTAATATTAACAATGAAGCATTAATATTAAGGAGTACCAGGGTTAAGTGGTATATGACCATGCAGAGAGGTACATTGGTCGTGTCTCAGCAAATCTCAATCAATTATGGCTTAGTTCAAAATAACTTGCTAATTTACCCCGAATCTTTTTTCATCATGTATGGAACATATTCAAATACCTAAGGCCCTAAAGAACTTTCTCAAGTGTCAAGCTCCCACAGTTTTTCATTGCTTCTGGTTTCCAATTGCCTTAACTAAAGAGAGAAAACAAAACTACTGAGTTAGAATTAACCTTAGCCTTCATCCGGAGGCTCTCTTGGCAAGGGCCTGACCAGTAGAACTGACGATGGCAAAGCCTCCACTTCCCTGCAGTCTCGTTCCCTCTCTTCCCCACCTCTGCAACTCCGCTCTCACTTAATTTGATATGGAACCTTGAACGCAGATCCTGTGTCTCCAAACAGCTCTCTTCACAATGGTGGATATAATCCACCTCAGTCTCTCCATCCTCCAGATTCTGAAAACATTCTCCTGGGGCGACAGCTAATCTTTCAGAGATTTAAACTTTTTCTTACACAGCTTGACAGAAACCACAAGAGAGAAAAGATTACGGCCACACCATATGTCTGTTTCTCCATGACTGTGTGTGTGTGCGTGTGTGTATGTGTGTGTGTGTGTGTGTGTGTGTGTGTGTGTGTTTTCCCAATGAGGGGGGAGTATATTTTCTCTTTTCAAGGAGAAAGATTCTCCCCTCCCCTTAGGTTTCTAGACGCTGGATGCTTGCTGATTAATTTAAGTCTACACATAACTGGTTCCCTTATTAATGATTCTGCCAGGTTTCCAGAACATAGCAGGATTAACCTGCTCTGAATACAGACTGTTCTTTTTTAAAGGGACCATTACCTTTTAATAAGAACGTATGAGTATAGCATGACAATACTGTTGTTTATTCATGGAGAAAACCATGAGTTTCTTCAAAACCTTTAAAATATGGCTGCCCACTGAAAGCCAAAGGTAGTAAAACCCCCATATCATGGTACTGATCAGCCATCAATGGGAACAGACTCAGAAATTTCCTAAATGTGTGGCCATGAAATGGGAGTGTCTAAAACTCCAACTAGAGTGACTGGGGAGAATCTCAAGGGGGTGAAGCAAGTCTGAAATGAGACTGTAATTTACTGAAGCACAAATCTAAGCAGTTCCAGTAAACCATGTTTGGAGAAAGACCATATGAACAGCAGGTGGTTTTGAGCCTAACAGAAATTAAAACAAGAGTGAGAGGGAGTGGCAGCTCTCATCCAAGCACTGCCAGAGAGAGAAAGAGTTTGACTACACCCACCGCATGTTCAATGAGAGCACCCAAAGCCTCCTTAAAATTGTGACATCATCAAACTCATTCTCCTGACTCACCACATGAGAGCTTACCACCTAGCTTGCTTTAAGGAAGACGACAGGTGACTCAGGCAGAAACAAAGGATCATTGCATTTGGCATTGTGTGCATGTGCAGGTGGGTGCCCCCAAAATCTAGTGAACGTGAGTCAGCTTCAGATCTCCTCTCGGTGGCTTCCTTGTCCAAGATGTCAAGACCAGCAGATTGGAGGAGCTGGATTCCAGCAGATTGTCTAAGTAAATGATACCCATGGGGATCTGAGAGGGCTAGCTGTCCTTCTGTATGCAGGATAGATTTGCTCTTGTCTATCACATGTTGTCTATGTGCCACCCCAAAGGTAACACCTGGTTCAGCATACTGACCTTGCAGAAGTGCCGTGAGAACTAACAGTGTGGGCTCAGGGGCAGCGTGCACAGTTGCTATGTTATCGTCTCACACGGGCTTTCCCTCTTACCCGTCACACGTCAAGAGAACCTCCGAAAGCTTTTAATAGATATCCTAGCTCCTGAGACTTCAAACAAATGACATTTGGATGACATGCGTTATGACAAGAAAAATGTTCTGCCTTTTCTAAGTTATCTGACAGCCCCAAATAAAGTCACACATCTACAAGACACCACAGAGCCACAATCCAAGCGGCCATCTCTAAACTTCATGCGAGGTGAGCCAATTCTCTCACAAAGATGAAATGAGACCATTTCCAGCTTCAGAGAGCTTACAATATACAGCAGGGAAACATTGCAAACAACTGATGACTCTTTGCCCTTTGGGATCTCCATAGGATGAGCTGGGTTGAGATCTGATTGTGCTAGGAATGGCTAAGGGGTTGTGGATTCAATTTTTAAAGGGACAGTACATAAGGTATGCTGTTACACCATGCATGTGTAATGCAATCTAACGTTGGAAGTAAACCTTCCGGGTATTGAAAGACAGAGAGAGAGGAAAGACAAAGCAAGGGAATTTAATATTTTATTTTAAGGAAGGGAAAAAATGGGGGATTAAATAATGTCCCCTCAGCTGCTGATGTTCTCCCTGCTGCTATTCTGGACCTGAGAACCCCAACCAAAGAAACTGCAGACTATAAAATGCTACATAGATAACACATTTGGGAGCTGTCCAGTTCAATCTGTTCCCACCAAATACCATACAGTCCCCAGAGCTGGGATTTCCTCTAAATCCAGGATTTAGCCATGTGTCTCCATGGCAAGCCTGAGGTTCAATTCCAGGAATCGGGTTTGGCCTTTCTCCTAGTGCATTAACAAGAATCTAGAAGAAACCTAGCCCGTCAGCAAGACAAACTAAAAAAAAGACTGGCATTACTATAGTATCTTCTGGCAAAGCAAAACTTCCCAAGAAAAGATATTTCAGACTTTGCAAGAAAGCTAAAAATTTAATAAAAAATGAAAAGATCGAGCAGAAAAAACAAAGGTCAGAAATACAATGTTTAAGACCCAACATTTTCACCAAGCACATATTTAAATAAAATGGGGGGAGGGGACTGGAAAGCTTGGTTCCAACACATTTCAGTGTCTGGTTTTTCTAACATCAAGCTTCTGAGTGACCTCTGATCGTACAAATGGTGTAAAAGTTTAAGGCAAATGACAGATTTTACTTAATGTTTGTCTAGGTAAAGCAACTGACCCTGAAAGTACCTTTCCAAATAAGAAATTTGTTTAACTGTATAGGACTCTGTGCCTCTTGAAATACGACTGGACTCCTTACTCCTCTGTATCTTGGATATCTTAAGAAAATTAAATTTCTAATGTATTTCCACCAGAGGGCAGTAAATAAAAAACAAACAAACAAACAACCTGTGCCCAGAACACAAGTGCTTCTAAAATTGGTTATAAACAAATTTTATCTTCCCACTAACTTGCATTGTAGATGCAGAGAATTTCAGCACTGAAATGTTTCCTTGATCAATCTCTTCTCCGCCTTTTGGCTGAGATCATGCGTAGTGCAACGTTCATCAGTCCTGGTCTTCTTTAGCATTCTCATTCTCTGCCACTGAAAAGTATGTCCTGAAAACCTATCCCAGAAGGAAATAGGGGAGGCTGCTTTTATAAAATGAGAAAGCTGCCTTCAGCTGTTCTGTCCATTCGCCCAGGGTCTCTCTGGGTCTGGACCTCCACCCCCGCCGGTGAAGGGGCCTGGAGGGCACCAGTAACTGCACGTCTTTGTCCTGGGACAAACACTGCCAAGAGGCCGCAGGAGCACTCCAACAAGAGTTGTGAATGCTAAACAAGAATCCTGCAAGAAAAGGAAGAACAGGGATGCCATCCAGTGGTCAGCCAGTGGCCTTGCCGCCTGTGTGATCCTCAGCACCACCTCCATGGAAAGTGCTAGAATGCAATTCGCAGGCTCTGACTCCTAAAGGTAAAAGGGCCAAAAGCAAATATGATTCTGGTCTGAGCAAACCTCAGCCACACAGCCTACTCTTCTAAGTTGCAAAACGAGAACAAGGGAGAGGAATTGTGCCTGGGACCTGGAAGCTAACGTGAAAAGCCACCTGGCTGACAAGCTCTCAAGTGCAGCCACTTCCATGAGCTTTTTACAGCACTGATTTCTGGGGCCACCAAGACCTTCTGAGTGACAACCTCCAGGGACAAGTCTTGAGAAATGGTGCTGTCTAAAAAAAGATATCTGGGTGATTCTGAGACAGACAGTGTCCCATAGTCCAAAAATGGGCTTAAATTCATTGATTTAATCCATTCTGCCGTCATTAGGCAGGGTTGTGCTTCAGCTCTGCCAGCTCGACATTTCTTTCCTGACTCTAAAATCCTAAACACCTATTCTCATCATTCATTTTAGCGTCCAAAATCCCAGATCACCAGGGAATTCTCCTTCCTGATCTGAGACCAAGCTCTGCTGCTTGTCGGCTGCATAAGCTAGCCGACCAACCCCTCAGTTTTGCATGAATAAATGGGGTCATGACAGTACTTACCCGGTAGACTTGTTGGGGAAAGTAAAGAGCTCAGAGCAATAGCTGTCACTTAGTATGCACTAAAATACTTGTTATTCTTATCATTTATTATTGCTCTGTTCTGGCTGCTCTTTTGGCTTATTTTCATTTGCTTGATCCCAAAGGATATACTGATCCTGCTATGCCTAGGACTTGCTGTCCAGCTAGCTGTCTTACCTGTCTGCCCCAACCATCCCCAGGCCTGTACAGCCCTTGTTGATATTGACAGATTCGCCTATAGGCAAAGTCTAACCCATTTTCTGAGCTAATAGTGATCACAGCAGGAGCTCCAGTGCCCTGGCAACAGATATATGAAACGAACAGAAACATTTCTTGATGACCTACCATGTGCCTAGTACAACGCAAGGCACATTATATATATTTTCTCATTTAATTGTCTCGGTGATACTCCAAGGTAGGCATTAAGCTCCCTAATTTACAGAGGAGAAAACAGAGTCTTAAAGAAATAACATGAAGTGGCACACTTCCCTAGGTGCCTCCAAAGGCTAGGAAATGAATTGCTCCCAGTGATCAGCTCTGGGCACACCTACCCAGTCTCTGTCTCTAACTGCAGTTGAGGCTTGTGTGTCCAGGGGTTCTGTCCAGCACCCAGGCCCTCTTAGCACAGCTGACTGGCCTCCTTATCTGGGATACCTGGTCTATCACCTACAAATCTTTCCCTAGGAAGCTGAATTCTGTTTCCTACATCCCCTGGTCCTGGCCTATGCACTGATCTGATAGACAGGAAACAGGCCTGACCTCAAGAATCACTCACCGCTGCTGCCCCTCTGGCCGTATGCCTCCCTCAAATGCAGAAGAGCTGGTGGAAGCAAGCCCACATTTGCCAAGGCTCATTGACACCATACATTCAGCTACTGGCTGCCTTTCCCAAGACCAGGTCTACTATTGTCTCCAATTTCCCCAGCAATCTGTTCTTTCCAGCTTCCAATTTTTAACTTCCTACCGCACGAAGTCGCCGAGGCCCCAGGATCCCTCACACCTGAGCCTGTGCTAATGATGCCATTTCCAGCATGCTGTGGCAAGAAATGCCTGCAAACCCACCAGCATTACAGAATGGAAGAATAAGAGTCAGGGTGAGGGTGAGGGCCCATACAAAGTGCAAGAAAACTGGAAAATAGTGAATCCTGCTACTATGTTTTACAAAGTACTCAAGCTCCCTTGTACTTGGGAAATATATATAAACATGACTGTAAACATAGGAAACAAGTGACAATGCTAGATGTCCTGTCAAATAGGAAGACAATCAAGACATAATCCTTTTTCCTAAGGAATTACATTTTGAGATAAAAGCACACAATTTGAAGTGTTAATATTAACATGTGACAATATATGTTAAGGACCAGATGAAGAATACGTTCAGTGTGTACTGTAGAATTTGATAAGATTTGGCACAGCCTGTGGGGATCATAGGCAGCTTCCCAGGAAAAGCAGCCCTTGTGCTGGGCAATGTATGATGAGTAGAAATTATTTAAGCGGTGAAGCTATGGGATGATCCACCAGGGTTTGCCAGAGAAAGGACCAGAATAGATGCAATGGAGGTGGAGGCCACAGAAAGCACCTGGGTAATAGGATCGCACATGGAAGGTTGGGGCTGGACTGTGGACCAAGGTGAATGTGAGACTGAAGAGTTCAGAGTTAATCCTCTAGACAAGAAGATCCTCATGGGACTTTTGAGAAGGGAATGATATGGCAAAAGTGTGTGGGGGGAAAATTTATGTGGCAACAGCTAGTAAGGGCCTTGGAGGATATCCCAGGGGTGTGGGTGCTCTGGTTCAGCATTTCCTAACATGTATCTTAATATGTTCTTTGGAATGTAAGTGGGAGAGAAATTAATCAAAGATATTTCAAAGTCCAATAAAATAAAGCAAGAAAAGTAAATTAAACCAAGTAAAATGGGTGTCTTTTTTTGTTTTTGTTTTTGTTTTTGCAGATCTTCTCAGAGCCTTTTATGTTAAGGCTCTGAAGGAGATATAAAATGTAGCATTTCTGAAACTTAGTTGCCTACTGAGCCACTTTCCCCAGTGAAGCTTATAAGAAAGAATAAGAACAGCATTCTGAGACACAAACTCTGCATGATGGAGGGTGGCCTGAAGCAAATGACAGATGTTGTCATTTTAAAGAAGATATCTCAGATCTCTGCTCTAAGTTGTGGGGATTAGAGAAGAAGACAGAAATGGAGAGACATCTATAGCCTTCCATTCCCTCACTTTAAATGCTTTGGTGTCATTCTTGACTCCTGTCTGTCTCTCAAATTATATATCCAATCCATCAGCAACACCTGATGAATCTACCTTCAAAGTTCTTTCCAGAATCTGACAACTTTTCATCACCTTCCTGGCTACAAAACCACTATCATCCTTCTAACTGGTCTCCTCCTTCCATCCCTGTACCCCAAAAGTTTATTCTTTAACAGAGAATTCAGACTGCTCATTTTGAACATTAATCAGATCATATCACTCCTCTGTTCAAAACCCTATAATGGCTCCCATCTCACCCAGAGTAAAAGCCAAAGTCCTGACAATGGCCTTACAACCCAGCATGCCCTCTATCCCAACCTGTGTCACCTTTCACTTCATTTCTGCTATTTCCTCCCCCTTTAATTCCCCTTTCTGTTCCTTGATCATCCAGAAACACCCCTAACTCAGAGATTTGGGCTTACTGTTCCCTCCACTTGAATTCTGACCTTTTTTCTTTCTTAACTTTTTCTTTCTTTCTTTCTTTTTTTTACTGTCTGTCCACTGCTCTTAGGAATATATGCCCCAATAGGATAGGGATCTCCCCTATTTTGGTTTATCCCTATTGCCAAGCATAGAAGAGGAGCTATACGTGCTGAACTAGCTAATTAAATTCCAACATGAATGCTGTGCATTGGAGAAGGCATTATCTATATTTTGTAGATAAAGAAATTGAGAGTCAGAGACGATTTGTGATTTGTGCAAGAGTGCGAGGTAACACGTGGTTAATTTACCATTTTCTAATTTTCAGATTAGAATCTAGGTCTCTTGGCTCTTCGGCTACACAATAATCTCACAGAGCTACGGAAACAGAAAAATAGTTTTAAGCAAATTAAAATGGCTACATTCATAGATTATGATAGGATTCTGCTATTTTGAAGGGGAAAAAAGCATCATGGGCTAAATATCATCCATTTCCTTTAGCTCTTTAGGACTGTTCAATATAAAATTTAACTTACAGTCTATATAATATGTCAAGCAAAAAAACAAACTGGGGATAAACACAGAGAGGAATATAAACATGTCTTAGTGAAACCTCACTTTACAGAAGTCTACCACAAGTGCTAGTCTAGAGGACTCCTGCTTACATTGTACACATCCTAAAGCACTCTTTGTGACCCTCAAAAAGGCGTGATATCTATGTTGGCAAGACCTAAGAGGGCAAAAAATGAAAACTGTTGTGAAAACAGACAAGCAACAATTTTTACATCATGTATCTATGAAAAACAGCAACCAAGCAGCCCAGCGTTCCAGTACATCCATCAGGGCATAAGGCGTGAGCCAGCGCTGGGAAAGAGGAGAACTATGGTCTTCTTCTACTAAAGGGCACAAAAATTCTTCTCTAAACTGGACTTGTTGCCTCCCCAACACCCTTGGGGTATTTCTGTAGGAACTCTGTACACATTAGGCTAGAAATAACTGGAGTTACTTTTCAATTTATCTGAAATGCCCTGCTATACTATCCTGATCCCAGGGATACTGCAGGAACTGATTTTCCCCAAGGGGAAAATAAAATAGGAGTTGAGGAAATGGGAGGAAGAAGAGTGGGAATAAAAGCACTCAAATCAGAAGACCAGAGATAAAGGGAGTCTGTATCAGATAAGACAGTTGTTCTAGACCAATGGTTCTCAGGCATTAGAATGTATCAGAATCACCTGCAGAGCTTGTGAAAAAACACATACACACAAATTGTTGAGTTCCAATTTCCCAAATGATGCTGATGTTGCTGGCAGGGAATTACATTATGGGAATCACTGTTTTAGATGTACCATGTCCCTAAATTGGACTCCATTTTGGGAAAAAAAATGGAACAGGAAACCTATAATCCTCTATAATGAAATCTCATAGAATCCTCTATAATGAAATCTCATAGAATCTTAAAATGTTAGAACTTGAAAGGTCCTTATGGGGGCCCCATATGGAGAGGAAATAGAGGTCCAGACAAGTTACTTAATGTGCCCAAGGTCATGTTTCTCAAACTGCAGATTCACACCCTCCTCTGGATCATAAAATCAATATAGAATAGAATGACCAAGAAAAAAAAAAAGAGAGAAGGATCAAATTATAAAAATGAGGAATGAATGTGTGGATGTCAATACTGACCTTTCAGAAATAAAATTGATCCAAAGGAAATACCATGAACAATTGTAAGCCAACAAATTAGATAACCTCAATGAAATAAGCAAATTCCTAGAAATTTACAAACCAGACTCAAGACAAAAGTAAATCTGAATATACTATTATAAATAATGGGACTGAATTAATAATCACAAACCTGCTCCAAAAAAAAAAAAAAAAAAAAAAAGGCCCAGATGGTTTTATTGGTAAACTCTACCAAATGTTTATTTATTTTTAATTTTTTAAAGTATATTTATTTATTTTGAGAGAGACAGAGACAGTGCAAGTGGGGGAAAGGCAGAAAGAATCCCAAGCAGGCTTCATGCTGTCAGCACAGAGCCCAAGGTGGGGCTCGAACTCATGAAACTGTGAGATCATGACCTGAGCCAAAACCAAGTGTCAGACACTCAATCAACTGAGCCACCCAGGCGCCCCATGAACTCTACCAAATATTTAAAGAAAAAATAACACTAATACACAAATTCTTCCAAACAATGACAACACTTCTCAAATATGAGGCTAATATTACTCTGATACCAAAACCAAAGACATCACTAGAAAAATAAACTGCAGATCAATATCCTTTATAAATACAGACATTACAGTCCTCAACAAAATACTAACAAAACCATATTTATCAACATATAACAAAAGATTATACACTGTGATCAAATGAGGTTTATTCCAGGAATACAAGTTTGGCTTAACATATGAAAATCAATATATCCAAGGGTTCCTAGGTGGCTCAGCTAGTTAAGTGTCCAACTCTCAATTTCCACTCAGGTCATGATCTCACAGTTCATGGGATCAAGCCCCACGTTGGGCTACATGCTGACTACCTAGAGCTTGCTTGGGATTCTCCCTCTCCCTCTCTCTCTCTGGCCCTCCCCCACTCACATTCTCTCTCTCTCTCTCTCAAAATAAATAAACTTAAAAGAAAAGAAAAGAAATTCAATACACCACAGTGATAGAATAAGGGACAAAACATGCATAATCATTTTAAAAGATTCATAAATAAAAGTTTAACAAAATCTATATTTTAATTTTACCATTTCATGATAAAAAAAAAAAAAAACACTCAACAAAGTAGTAATAGAAAGGAATTTCTTCAACCTGATATGGATCTTGAGGAAAAACCCTCAGGTAACATCATACTTAATGGTGAAAGGCTGAATGCTTTTCCCTAAGATCTAGAAGAGAAAAGGATGTCTTCTCCTGCCGCTTCCATCCAACATTATACTGAAAGTTTTAGCCAGGAAGATTAGACAAGAAAAGGAAACAAAAGGCAACCATATTGAAAAGTAAAGAATAAAACTGTCATTACTAATATATGAATTGAAAATCCTAAGGACTACATATGTATACCCCACACACATACAAAACAATTAAAACTAATATGTGAGTTCAAGAAGGCTGCAGGATATAAGATCAATATAAAAATCAATTGTACCTGTATTCAATTCTATCTATTGTATTTCTATACACTATACAGTAGCAATAGCCAATCCAAAAATGAAATCAAGAAAGCAATAGCATCTAAAAGAATACTTAAGGGGCACCTGGGTGGTTCAGTCGGTTAGGCTTCAGACTTCGGCTCAGGTCACAATCTCATGGTTCATGAGTTCGAGCCCTGAGTCAGGCTCTGTGCTGACAGCTCAGAGTCTGGAGCCTGCTTCAGATTCTGTGTCTCCTTCTCTCTCTCTGCTCCTCTCCTGTTTGTGATTTCTCTCAGAAATGAATAAACATTAAAATAAATAAATAAATAAATAAATAAATAAAAGAATACTTAGGTATGAAATTAACAAAAGACTTGTACACTGAAAATAGTGAAGCTTTGCTGAAAGAAATTAAAGAATGTCTAAATAAATATAAAGAAAGGCATTCAAAGTTTGTAGACTGAAAAATTTAATATTACTAAGAAGACAATATTTCCCAAGTTGATCTCAGATTCACTAAAATGCTTCTCAAAATCCAGAGGGCTTTTTTGCAGAAATTGAGAAACAGATTCTAAAACTTATGTGCTAACATGTTTCAACCCAAAACAAGACTAAAACCTTATTATCAGAATTTCTTCCCATCAAACCTATGAATTTATTAAGATAGTGGATACAGACTGAAACTCTTGGTGCATCTTCCTATTTCAGATATATTCTCTTTGATGTTAGAACCACAGAGTTAAGATAACAATGAAGTATTGGTACCATGGTGACAGAACATAGCATGATAGAAATATAAAGATAAAAACTTTATTCCTGAAACTGTGGAGAAGGAAGCTAACTCTCTTCCTGTTGGAAGGCAAAAAAGTGCCTTTGAAGGTGAAGTTTGCCCGAGAGCACATGTGTGACCTGAAGATTTGCAGGAAAGGAAAAAAAGACAAATAACTCTTTCCATCTATAGTTGGCTGTGACTGCAAAGTAAATCTGCATGGTAGACAGACTTTAAACCACCAGCTCCAACTGGAGGGTCTCAAACAGCTCCACTCACTATCTGTGGATTTGCATGTGTGAGTCTACTGGCAAAGCTGTAGACTTTGGTGAAGTCTTGACTTGATTTTACCTTCCCAAAGAAGAAAAGCATGAAACTGTTCCGGGTTTCTCCTACTTATCTCAGTCATGAATCAAAAGTTTTCGCAGGTAGACAAAGTTGATTTCACTTTTAATTCTGTCACTTACTGAGTAATTTTTTAATCTCTAAACTGAAAATAATATCTGTAGATTGTGGTGATTAAATTGAAATGTGATCTTTTCGCTTGCTTCTTGGAGTAATTTTCAAGGTGGACAACATTATCCTAATTTTTTTAATGAAAAACTAATCAGATGCATTTATCACTTGAAGATTTATGTACCTTCCTATTTATAAGAGTGCTTTGCAATATTGCTGTCAGGATTCAGAGCAAATTCTTCCACCATTTGGGTTTCTCGTTCATTTATAAGGGAAGGAAGGAATGCATAGGAAAGCGGTAATATTAGAAAGTTGCATTCCTATATCTTGGGCTGACTGTACAGTTTATTCTCTTCTCTGAAAACTTTTCCCAGCTCCCTCTCTAAACTTGAAATTAACAGGAAAGCCAGTGGCACAAACAATAGCAGTGCCTACTTCTACTAGTTGTACATACTGGCCTAACACTCTGAGCAAAACACCAAGGGATTTACTCCAGTGTTTCAATCATTCAAAATGCCATATTTCTGAAATGTCTATTGTTTTGCTTCTTGCTTTTTTCTTCTTCAACCCCCATGAATTACATTATTATATGTTCTCTTCGTTGTACTGATCAGTATGCAAAGAAATTTATTTATTTACTCAATGAATTGAAAATATCAAGAGCTTGGTTCATAACACTGTAAAATCTCAAAACTTTCTACCTTGTCCATGTAACAGCTAGAATGAAAATAGATTTTTAACTTATATTTGGGCTTTCATTTCAGTCTTCAATAGACTGATAATACATTTTTAACTTGTATGTGGGCTTTCATTTCAGTCTTCAATCTTTTATACATAACATGCTTTGAAAAGGAAACCATTGGGGCGCCTGGGTAGCTCAGTCAGTAAGTGTCCAACTTCTGCTCAGGTCATGATCTTACGGTTCGAGGATTTGAGTCCTGCATAGGGCTCGTGCTGGCAGTTCAGAGCCTGGAACCTACTTTGGATTCTGTGTCTCCCCCTCTCTCTCTGCTCCTCCCCTACTCACACTCTGTCTCTCTCTCAAAAAATAAACGTTCTAAAAAATTAGAAAAGAAAGCCATTATTTGGTATGGAAGCTTTTCCTTTTCAACAGGGAAAAAATTAGGGGAAATAAATCCCAGCTGAGCAATTCCACTCATTTTCCTAGATGAAGGTAACTAAAATACATAACACTTTTTTATTTTCTAATTAACAGCTATAGAGCTGGTTTCAGGAAACTATGCATAAATAGTCCATAAAAAGTAAGAGGTCCAACAACAACATGCAAAGATAGTAATTAAAACAGAGGGAAAAAGACCTATTATAAATTACACTACACTTGAGGCTATAAAAAAATCTTTTTAATTAACTGAAAGAATGAGGCAAACAACCTCTGAGCTTTTATAACTGACTACTGAACTTTGGAGACAACACAATGATTTTTTTTTATGTGTCATAGAAGTTGAATACCACTAATCATTAGCTCAACGAGTGAGGATTATCCTTAACAAATTACTAAAAATATTATCACTGAAGATTCTAGAGTTTGTACTGCTTCTCTATAGCTCACCTATTATAGAAGAATCCAGAAGCATCTACTGTAAAAGCCAGGCTTTTTCTAAGGAACAAAGTAGTTGGTGCAAACTTATTTGAAAGTCAAAATAGAAAAATCCAATACTACAGACATTAAACCCAAACATGTATATGCCTATTTTCTCTGTTACAGGAGAAGCAATTTATTTTAGAAGTAGTTTCTTGGAAACTCTAGACTTCAAAGTCTGTTGCCAACTTCATTTGTGTTTTTTGGGGTGACTTCCACCTTGGGCACTCTCTCAGGTGTTCTGACCCATCACATTAGCAGGATGATGGTAAAATCATTACCAATATGTTATCAGATCTTTTAAAAATCCTATCGCATGCTTATAGCATGGTAATGGTGATATGTTATGTTGAGTTCAAATTCCTTTTCAAAACCTATGGTTGGTTTTGAGCTTAAAAATTGCAGAATGAACATCAGTGCTAGGTTGGGAAATCATTTGTTTGATACTGCTGAATAGAATGACTCAAGATGGGGGAAAGAAGCTAATTCTCAGGAACATGGCCTATAAATTAATCCAATTAGATGTGTCGAGCAAAATTAGAAATGGTTTTAGATCTCCCATTTTGCTCCTCTTATTTACTATTTCTCCCCTTAAGGCTTCTTCTTTTTTCTTCTCTCTCTTTTTTTTTAATGACATGTATCACCTCAACAACTTACTCTTCCTAACATAAAAGAAATGAAGAAATATGATTTCTAAGTACTTTAACTCTATTAAGGAAAAAGAAACTTAAAAATCTGAGGCCTAAGAGCAAACTACTGGAGTAGAAAGCTCTCAGCTGACTAGAAGCAACCCTACAAAGACAAAGGGCATTATTTAGGAATTAATAAGGTCTGGCCTTCACTCTAGGTCAACACAATTTAGTCCTCATAATACCTGACTCCATTACCATTGGCTATGCCCACTGCTCCCTTCCCCTTATTATCAGTCATGAGCACCAGTTACAGAATAAGGCCGCTCAAGGTCACATTGAAGGATGGTTCTTGAGACCGAAGTGGAGTTCTAAGTAGGGCCTCTAGATGGCACTCTTTCTTATCAGTAGTCTGAGTGAACAGTTTTCTTTTCTATCTCCACAACAAATGACTAAAATTGGTCCTCTCGTCTTATATTTTGATACAATTGCCCTATGCCATCTTAGAAGAAAGCTGGGTGCTTACATAACACATTAGTTAACATTTACCAGCATCAAGTTATGCTCTTGTCTTAAAAAATTCCTGTATCAGTTCCTGCCGGTGTTCTATTGACCCTGCATAGCCAGTATTCCACCAGGTGGAAGTGTTTGTTTCAGATCCAGTCAGTCCCTATTTCCCACTTTGGACCCTACTTCCAGTGTCACTAAGGTAACGAAAGAAGAGGGAAGTTCACATCTCCAGCCTCCACTAAGGCTTGCTCCTTACACTCCTTACCACTCGGCTACAGCTGCGTGGGGATCCTATTATCTGTGCTTAGGAGCAGAAGCTGGACACAGGTGAAGGGACGTTGGCTTTCCCACCAACCCAGGACTGTGTCTGTAAGTGATGGGTCGGGGGTCTGGGAAAAAACCCTTGTTATCCCGTCACTAACAGCATTAGGGATGCGTCTATGAAGCTCACAACTGGCCTCAACGTCATTGCAGCTTTCCCACCACACCCAATATTTCCTGGCAAAATAGGCAATATCCCCCGGAAACTACTCTCCCCTCCTACTTTCCTCCACTCCCAACATGCACATGTGCACACAACTCGCGTGCATGCATACACACACACACACACTGACACACACACACACACACACACACACACGCACACACAGTGTTCTCAGGAAACCAAGTTCCTTGTACATGCTTTTTAGGGGAACCCATTTCAGCTCTGTGGGCCTGGACACAATCAGGATGCGGTTATGAAAACCATGAAATATCGACATTTCTGAGGGTAGGTTGTAGAGTAAAACATTGAAGAGTTTATGGAATTCCTTTCTTTCATGCTTCAATTATATTTAGTGAGCACGCTTTTTAATATCTGGGGATTTTCAAGAATTCATAGTTCTGTGTAACTATAGGTATTTCAGAGAGTGACAAAGACTAAAAACCAGTGTTCCATTCAAATTTATTCTCTCTCATTTTACCTTATTTCAGCTCCAACTTCCTGGTCTGTCTAGGGGCTTCCTACTTTCTAACGGTGGGTCTAGCCATGGGTTTGCAGACTGACCCCATATGACCAGGGGGCTCTGGCAACTACAACACAGGTTGACTTTTAAGACTCTTAAGAAAACACAGAAAAATCTCTCATTAACTCTTTGTCCTCAAACCAAAGACTCTTGTGCTTCTTTGCAGTTATGAATTCTTATAAACATTCAGTCCTACCACATTTATATTCCCAATAGCTTATCTTGCTGAGACATAAAGCAATGAAGGTCATAGGTGCTATACATAAAAATCTAGTTATATAAGTTGTACTAAATAATTTAAATGGACCATTTAACTAATCCTGGATTTTCTCCACAAAGCCAAAGGTCTTACTTTGTTTAGTTCATATCTCCTTCCTTTTTTACACAGAAAATTCTTCCTTAGGACTCAGGAATGGGAAGAAAACAACTATACCTTGCACGTTTACTCAGAAACATTGTAAGCCTGTCATTTTCCCAAATATTGTTTAAATGTTTAGAGCTCCGTAAAACTCAAGCATCACTGGATGAATTCTATAAACATCACCAAATGCGATTTTTCTAGAAAGAAAGCTGCTAAATTTTTAAGACACAAGATTAAACCTCCAGATGGCCTTTTCTGAAGTGCAAGTACTAATTGGGTTTCCATGTCCTTGTCTGACACTCTAGTCCATCTGAAGTATCTCTTTCTAGAACAGAGTCTGGGAAACCAAAGTTCACCAAAGGCCCAGGAGAAGGACAGATAAATAAAACAGACCATGTGCTTTTGATTTATGGGAGCTTGGGGCCCCCTATTAGCCCATTTATTTCCAAACAAGTCTCCTCCAATCTGACAAAATGCCTAAAAATCTACCTCTAAAAGATTTCGCCTCTTGGCTCTAAAAGACCTATTTGTCTAGCTCCCCAACCATATCCAAATGTCCCTGGGAAAGGTACAATATCCAGTATTTATTAGCAACACCTGCATTCCCTTAACTGCCTTAGATGAAGTGTCAAGGAAGGAAACAGCAGTGCAGAGAAGTTACGAGGCTTGCCTAAGATTACACAGTTTGTAGGTGACTGAATCCATGTAGCGCTTAGGACTGAGACTTCGGAAGGAGCCTTAAAACCAACTCTGTTCCCATTCTTCTCTCTTCTCTGGGCTGTGGACAGGGCAGAGAAGTATATGGCTCAAAGAGCTACTAGTATTTTCTCAGGGCAAGAGCTTCAGAAAGGAGGCAGGGCACAAAGACAACTCATTTCCATGGTCAGGAAGCTCTGGTGACTTGGTTTGCAGAAGAAAAGCCATGTGCACTCATTTCAGGAATGCCCAATTCCAACCCATGAGAGGAAGAAAAAGCTCAAGGTCAAATCCGTTTGGAAAAGGCTTCTTAATGTATCTCTTTTGGAAGACTTTTGGTGACTATCAGCATATAAGAACAGTCCACTTGTAACATCATTTAATCTAGTTCCCAAACTACTTGATCAAAGGATGCAATTTTTCCAAACATTTATTAACATCTCCCTAAAAGAGTTCAGGAAATACTGCTTTAGTGGAAATTACAAGAACTTTGTTTCCTCTTGATGCCCTGCAGTGGCCACACAACCCAGAACAGAGCTCTGGGAAACCCTTATTCCTGGCAGAAGTTATTTGCATGCATTTTCTACCAGAAGGCACAATCATAAAAGGCTTTTAGCACTGGGAACACCTTTTCATTAAGGGCACTAACAATTATAGAGAAAAATCTGTTGAGGGTCAAAGGGAAGTAAAACCCAAAACTCTCTCTTTTCCACCTGCAGTTCTTTCCTTTTTTAAAGATTCCCCTGAGTACCCTCTTTGCTAGGGAAGTTTTCTTCCAACCCTCAGGCAGAGTTAATCCTTCATTCTCTTCTCTCACAGCCAGAGTTCCTGTTTTTTTATTGTAGTACTTGATATTCTTGCATTGAAGTATCTGCTTACAGGCCTGATTCTCTCAATAACCTAAGGGCAGTTCAAGGCCATGGACGATGAAGTATGTTATCTTCTTAGCTCCACCACCTGCAGCCTCTGAGATGTGGAAATGTTCATAAAGTTCTGTGATAGGCTTAACATAATGAGTCAACAAATTCACTAAATTGATTTGATTGAGGCATGGAAAACAATACCCCATTAAATGAGTAATCATTAATACTTAATGTATTTATTATGGCCATTTAATTTTTCAAGTGGGGAAAGAAGAGGAAGAAAGAAAGAAGAAGGACATAAAGAATCAGAGATGACACAACAACCAGTAGTACGAAAAATCGTAGGGAAGAAAAATAGAAACAAGAATGAAAACAGAAAAACTGTACAAAAATGCAGGGAAAGTTATAGGTGGAAAGAGAAATAAAGCAAAAAAATAGCTAAAGTGGGAAATTTGGTGAGAAAAATACACAAAAGGAAGAAAATTCAACATGTTCATTTTTAATTTTTATTTTAAGTTTATTTATTTATTGTGGGAGAGAGAATGCACGCGCGCACACGCACACGAGAGGGAGAGGGGCAGAGAGAGAGGAGGAGAGAAGGAGAATCTCAAGCAGGCTCTGCACTGTCAGCACAAGACCAATGTGGGGCTTGATCTCATAAACTACAAGATCATGACCTTAGCCAAAATCAAGGTCAGAAGCTCCACTGACTGACCCACCCAGGTGCCCCAGAAAATTCAACACTTTTGAAGTGTTAATGCAAAAGTCTACAGTTCAACTTACTGTCATCTCTTAGCATAGACTCTGACTATTATTCCTGGTTACTATTTATGACTATTAACCAAGATATTATTCACAACTATACCAAGGTTGTTTTTTTTTTTATCCTTTGACCTGCTGATTTTTCACTTTGAAGGTCCAATCAGTTCAGCCATAATTGCTGCCATTATAACTATTACTTTGTGGAAGAGAATTCACAGGTCTGAATTTTTGTTCTTTTAATCTACTGGGTAAGATTGGCCCAGCCAATTGAAAGTATCATGGTTTGCCAATTCTTAAGGACCTTCAAAAAAAATTTACCAATAAGCTATTTAAATGGAAACAAATGGAATTGCAATAAATGTTTGAATTGCAAACATATAAAGGTTTTATTTAACTATTTCAATTGATTTCTAAGCATAGGCTTTTAAAAAATAGCAGAGGGGTTTTTTTTTTTTTGGCCCGGTTTTCTTTTTTGTGAGATTTTCCTTCCCTTCTAGTCTTATCTTCCTAAAATGCCTTCAGGTTCCATAGCAATTACCCACTTTCCTTTGTGGGCCTTATCTATTTTTATTACTTAGCAATAGTCAGTTTCCCTCAAGCAGGGCTGTGGTAATTAACCGGAATAACAGGGAATGACTCAGATCCCTGATCCAAATTTCTCTTCCAGCTCCAAGTTCCAAAAATAGTACTCTATTAGTCAAAAGGCTCATTTCAGTAATATTCATTGTTTAGAGGGTCTGTGAGTACATTCTTTATATGTAGGAGCCTCTAAGAGGCTTTGTGTTTTGGCTTCCCAGCAGGAGATTTCCCTGGGCTAATATAAAACATCAAGTCTTACAAACCTTTTCAAGCTTTCAAGCCCAAAATATCATCATGAACCTCTAACTAGCTCCAGGACATCAGGAAAGCAGTGAGTTCTTTGGCCTTCAGTTTCATGATCCATAAAATGAACCCCCGCACAAGCGAAGCTCTAAATATTAGCTCTAAAATATTCTATTTCTAAAGGGGCTTGCTCTTCAAGGTCTAGCCAAACTTTTACAAAATAGAATTTGAGGCAGCAATTCTGCTCAGAATTCAACAGCAAGACTTCTTGCAAGATCTTTTAAAGTTACTTTCCTAAATCAGTCCACCAACCAATATCTACTGAATAATCACAGCTATATCCAAATATACACAGCTAGAATTCACAGGAAGAAGTCTCTGTCCCCTGCCCCTCAAATTTTGATAAGACATACAATAAGAAGATAAGTGACAATAACATAGATACAATGTGAGCCCCAAATGAATGATAAAATAGTAAAAATTCATGTCAGGTAAACCTCAGATAGGCTAAAGAGATTCTTACAAAGTGTCAATGGAAAAGTACATAATTTTCCAATAAACATAATGTATGCTTCAAATGGGAATGAGGTGGGAATGAGTATAGAGGTGGCATTAGTTTTAATTTTTTTAATGTTTATTTATTTCTGAGAGAGAGAGAGCACAAACAAGGGTAAGGCAGAGAGAGAGAGGGAGACACGAAATCTGAAGCAGGCTCCGAGCTGTCAGCACAGAGCCAGATATGGGTCTCGAACCCATGAACTGTGGGATCATGACCTGAGCTGAAGTCAGATGCTCCACCAACTGAGCCACCCAGGCGCCCCAAAGGGGTGACATTAGTTTAAAAAAAAACATATTTCATTTGCCACACATATGTGTCTTCGGGTCTGCCATGCTTGGCTTCACGCAAGCAGTCCTTTTATCCGGAATGCCTTCTATCCATTCAAGTTCACAGCTTTCCACCCCCTTCAAATTCAAGCACAAAAACCCTTTCTCCATGAGGCAGTCTCTGATCCTACAGTTGAAAGTTACCTTTTTCTCACTTGACATTCCACAGAACTTTTTCTGTTTCTCTTTTACAGTATCTGTCACTTATTCCCCTCTACTGATCTTTCATGTATCCTCATACATCTGCTGCTAAACTTCACAATCCTCAGGGGAAGCAGCCAGCCAAACTTAACGTTTGTTTACCATAGAACTTAAATCAAGGCTTTGTATCAGTCACCATTCAAGTATTATTTTTTTTTAACCACTCATTCATTCAACCCAAATGTAGTGAACAATTGACTATGTTCCAGTAACATGCTAAGAGCTATACATTTAGAGCTTGCATTCTGGTGTTAGAAAACAAGTGATCAATAAAAAACTAATAAATGTACAATGTTCCCAGTGCTTTTAAGTCCTGGGGCGGGGGTGGGGGGCAAGACTAAGGAGTAACTGGAGATAGTTTAGACTCAGTGGCCAGCATTTACTATATTATATAAGTGATATATCTAAGGTGGAAACTTATAAACATAGAGATTATTTTGAGGCAATGGATAAAATAAATTAAGCAGTGATGAGGTTCTTAAGTTATCCCACTGCATGTAGGAGTAATAAAGATAACTGATGCTAAGAATCTTAATAATTAGTATTGCCATCTATAATAAATAGTGTACATTTATTACATGTCTGCTCTTGGCTAGGCAATGTAGTAGATAACCCGTTCAACAGTAAGAGAGGTATTATTACTGTCACCATTTAACAGATAAAGAAACTGAAGCTCAGAAGGGTTAATGTGGTCCAGTTCACTAGATAATAAATGGATGAGGTATCCATGGAATCTGGATCTCATGAACACAAATGCTAATGCTGTTTGTCCCAAACACCTGCCCTTTCCTAGGTATGGATGGAAGAATGGTTTCTCTTCTGACTACTTCTTGGAGTCTCTCCTCTGAAGAACATGCTGGTAGCTCCTCCCAGCTTTGTGCCTCGCTGAACATCTTTTAGAGAAGTAACCATCTGAGCATGGACCAGAAGGTTCTGAACCCAGAGCTTGGAAGAGAACTGTGAAGGAAGCACGCATGTTCTAGTTTCCCACAAAAAGGAATTTAGCCCTGGCTTCTGTAAAAGGAAGTCTTCTGAGTCTGCATGGACCAGACAAAGGTGGAGCCAAGCCAAAGAGGAAAAGTGAGGCCCATAGGCCTCTGCCTTCCTGAACGCCAAGATGTCCAGCTCAAATGGAACTCCAAGCTTCGGGCTCTAAAAGCACAAGTTTTGGGCTGAGATTTGATTGAGTCAATGATTCTCTGTACCTCTAATTTCTGTGATGTGAAGGGGGTATCACTGCCCCCAAAGAAGAAATGAAGTTTATAGGGTCTCCCCAAAGACAGTGCAAGAGAAGGGTAAGTGCAGAGAGTGGACATTGCTATCCTACCCTGGGTAGCTGACTTCTCACTTCATCAGACTCTCTGTCCCATGCCCACCTCGGGCTGGTATCCCTGGCAGCCAGAGACGACGAGCAGTGCCCCAGCCCTCCACCCAACCAAGGCTTGCTAGACTGCTCAGCAGAAATGCACAATTGAAATTTACTTGTATTATGATATCAACATATACTAAACAGGCAAGGCACAAGGGGAAATTTCTTAATTACTTCCACAATCAAAGCACTGAAGCGTTGGAGGGAAGGAACAACACGTGGGAGTGTTTGTTCCCAGGATGGAGCTAGGACGCCATGGGAATGAGCAGGAAGTCACTTTGCAGCCCTTTCCTGGGAGGCATCAGTAGATGATGATCAGCATGGATGCTCAACAAAGAGGGAGGCTCCCCTCTCCAGTGACTGTTTCCTTCCTGCATCCAGAAGCCACTCCAGCAAATGTCTAAATGCTGACCCTAAATACAAGGAAAATATCAGAGCAAGTCCTAAAATGCTGCGAGGATCTGCGGCAGACATAGTGCATGGCACAAAGTAACTGCTCAGTTACACTGCTATGACGGGAAGGAGGAATGAACGTATGGTTTCTTTAGCGCAGCCCACACCCTATACTATCTGCCCCCTGCCCTGTCTCCAAGGGCAGGGCCAGAGGTGAACGCCTGCCCCAGAAACCGGTGTTTCTAGACAGGTATGAGTCTGTCTGCGAGGGGGTCTGGCAGGATAACTCTGCCCAGCATTCGATACTAGAGAATGAGGAAGAAATTCAGTAGAAGGGGCAGAAGGAGAAAGATATGAGGAGAAAAAAGAGATAGGGGAGGCCAATGGCTCCCTTCCACAAGAAACCCCGTGGAAGGGAAGAAAAAAGTAAACAGAAGCCACCTGATTTAAAAGGTAAAGTGAAGGGCACCAGGGTGACTCAGTCGGTGAAGCATCCGACTTCAGCTTAGGTCATGATCTCACAGCTCGTGAGTTCAAGTCCCTTGTCAGGCTCTGTGCTGACAGCTTGGAGCCAGGAGCCTGCTTTGGATTCTATGTCTCCCTCTCTCTCTGCCCCCCCACTACCCATGATCTGTCTCTCCCTGTCTCTCAAAAATAAACATTAATTTTTTTTTTTTTAAAAGGATAAAGTGAATGCATGTAGGCCTTGACAGAGAAGCTGGATGACCAGAACATAATGGGCAGAAGGAGCTCAGACACGAGTTTCTAGCAGAGGTGTCCTCCCGTCTTGCTGCTTTGTGTTGGGGACATGGTTCTGTTTCTCCATGAGGCCTGATGGTGCAGTCACAACAGAGCTCCAAACCATGCCCTACGCCGTGTGGGGCAGATGAGACTGACTTTCTCTTGATTCCTTAAACCCATACTAACTGAGATTCTCTGCAACTTTACCAGAAAACATAAGAGACAGGGAAAGGAAGGAACACTAGCTAAGATCTCTGAGCTACTGCAAGACTGAACACTCCTGGGATTTCCCAAAGCCTGTTGGTTTTTACTGTAGCTAAGCTGCCTGGAGAATCCGATAAACAAGGAAGCCAAGATATGGCACGTTTATCAAGCACCCAGGTTGTCTGGTATTCGTCCCAATTGGGACTTCTCCTCCATACAATCCTTTGAGGTACACCTGATGAGGTAACACATTCGTCCTTCTCACAATGCCTGTATTCCTCGGTTAACGTTCCTGTAAACTTGTATCTTTTCTGTATGAAAATAATGCATGTTTATTGCAAAGATTTTAGAGAAATCAGACAAGAAAAAAATACCCTTAAAAATCACCTGTAACTTTATTAAACAATGATACAGCTAAATATTTGTGTATTTTCCCAAATTTTTCTTCAATACAGGCATTGCACATACCACTTTGTACCTACTTTCCTCACTTTATAATCTACCCTGAACACTCACATGTCAGTAGGCATTTTTCCATATCATCTCTTTTTTATTAATTTTTTAAATTTTTTTAAATTTATTTCTGAGAGAGAGAGCGTGCGCACGAGCAAGCAGGGGAGGGTCAGAGAGAGGGGGAGACACATAATCTGAAAAAGGCTCCTGGCTCTGAGCTGGCTGTCATCACAGAGCCCAATGCGAGGCTCCAACCCACATACCGCCAGATCATGACCCGAGCCGAAGTTGGACACTTAACCAACTGAACCACCCAGGCACCCCTTTCCATATCATCTCTAACAGTTTTATATCATTATAAGGAGAATCACTTTCAAACTTAATATAAGCAATTCTCTATTCCCAGACTTCTAAATTGTTTCCAATTAATCTCTGTCATAGAAACACTGAGGGTGCCTGGGTGGCCTCAGTCTGTTAAGCATCTGACTTCAGTTCAGGTCATGACCTCATGGTTCGTGGATTGGAGCCCTGTGTCAGGCTCTATGCTGACAGCTCAGAGCCTGGAGCCTGCCTCAGATTCTGTGTCTCCCCTTCTCTCTGCCCCTCCCATGCTCATGCTCTGTCTCTCTCTGTTTCTCAATAATAAATAGATGTTTTTAAAAAATTTTAGTCCAAACCCTTGATTTTTTTTAGCATAGATCCCTTAAGTAGAATTGTTGTGGGAGAACAAAATATTCAAAATTTTCAAATGGCCTTCCAGAAAGTTCACAGCGAATTAAACTCTCAACAGCAATGTGTGAAAGTATCCAGCTCCTCTTTCCTTGTCAACACTTGATGTTACCATTCCTAAAGTCCTGTTAATGTTTTCTTGATGGCCTTGTAACCATAGTTCTGAACACTGGTTTCTCATTAAAATCACTTCAGGTGGGGCACCTGGGTGGCTCAGTCCCTTCAGTGTCCGACTCTTGATTGTGGCTCAGGTCATGAATTCACAGTTCCTGAGTTCGAGCCATGAAGAGCTAGAGCTGCCAGAGCGGAGCCTCCTTGGGATTCTCCCTCTCTCCCTCTCAGTCTGCCCCTCCCCACTTGCTCGCTGTCTCAAAATAAATAAATAAATAAACTTTAAAATAGAACAAATCACTTGAGGAGCTTTTGAATTGTATTGATGCCTAATCCCTATCCCTTGAAATAATTCAGAATTTTAGGAGCAGGGTCTGGACATTTACCTAAAAGAAACTACACACTTAAAACACAAACATGAAAAATAGTCCTGATTTCAGACTGAGATGTTACCCTAGGTAGGCAGGATCCATACTGAGAATTCTAAGTCAGATTCTCTTGCTATACCTGCAGTCTCTAGCCCTGTGAAATCACCATTATCATGAAGAATATCTGAGAATGTTCTTTAAGCAACCATAACCAAATCAATTTTATACATCAGCTTAATGTATGCATGAGGCATCTACTCTTCACCCTCCCTCTTTGCCTCATCCCCTACCACCCTTCCTGCGGACCCCATCTCCAGCATCACTTCCTCAGGAAGCCTCTCCTCCTCCCCTCTTGTGCCTCTAGCACATCAAGTAACTCTTTGGGGAGGACTTAATACAGTTGTGGCTTAGTTCACAGACATTCTCAGATGGGAGTATTCACTGTGAGCCAGCATAGATGGGAAAGGGTTGTGAACACTGAGAACTGATTTCAGAAATAAGAAGGATTTGGCTAGTTGGAAAGAAGTGTGTGGAAACAGGAAAGCCCCAAGCCTTAACCTTTATGGCTTCATGGACGAATTCAGGGAGTTCAAAGAACTCTAAGCCCGACCATGGATCCTTGAGCCCAAGTGGACCACATTCAGCTCTTTAGAAGGAGCAAGTATAGTGATTCATTTCCCTCTTCCAGCCAAACAACATGAGCTCAGGAACTCCCCCCAAAGTCAGCCATCACTGCCGTAGGCAAACAGCAGAAATGCTAGACTGTCTACTACCTCCGTGTCCAAATTAATGGACCTATCTATGACTTACATATGCCTTAGTGAAATGTAGGTTGGGGTGAGAAGAATAAAAGAAAGGGACAAGCAGGGTCCTGAATTACAGTGCCCAGTTATGGAGTCAACAGAGCAACAATCCTTTTATCTCTTCTATGCCGGTAATACTGAGTACCTGTGCTAAGACAGACAAGTCAAGAAATTCAGAGTTGAAGGTAAAATCCTCTCCTTGTATCACCTTGTATCTCCATATTCCCTGTCAAGTGTTTTAACTTTAATGAGCACAGGGCAAGCTGGTGTTTGTTCTGTCCCCCCGTGGTCCCCTCCCAGGGCATCATGCCTCAGGGCAAGAACTTTGTCTTTTGGCATAAAGCCATCTGTTATATCATTCTGAAGCCACTATATAAAAACCTGCCACACCTTAGCTGACCTCACTGTGTCTAGACAACTTCATTACCATGCAGGACATGACAGACAGGCAGACCCACATGTCCCAGAGCCAGCCTCCACTAAAAGCAACAGCATCCCAGCTGTACATACCGTCTGGTCCCCATGTTCTGTCTTCCCTGACGCTTGAGAAATGTTTAGAAGCCCACTAAGGAGTTCGCCAGAATGCCGTTTACAGCAAAAGAGCACCATTCTGCTTAAATCCTAGAACTCTTTGACAGAGACCTTCTTAAAAAGTGCCAAATAGCATGTTTGGTATTCATCACCTGGCACCAAATTGTTGTATGCTCAAGTCAGTTTTGCTGCTTCATTTACACACTAAAACATGTCTGATTTTACCACCCCAAACTTTGAAGCAAAAAATAATTTCCCTATAAAAGGACAAAAGTGGCTTTGGAGGTGGTAGTTAGTCATTTACTCCAGCTATAACTGGTGGTTTATAGCTTGCCCTCCAGAGAAAGATCTAACGTGCTTTTCCAGTCAGGCTCCCAGTGGAGAAGAGCCAGGTTAGTCCTTGATAGCACATCACCCTTCACTTCCTGCCTTCCTCCTGCCTCTTCCCTCACCTCTGCCCACTGGCTCATTACAGGTTGAGAAGAAGCATGAGACAGGTCACACTTACACAGTCATGTATACAAGCAATGAGAATATTCACGTTGCATTCATTCTTTCCATGTTACTGTAGCGCCATATTGATTTCCCATCTGTAACTAGGTAAAGCAACAGGACAGAACTCCACCTCAGAACTTCTTTTTCCTCATGACAAAATTTCCAGCATGTTTACTGGTTTGGGAATGATAAGTCCCTGATCCTGAGTTTAAAGTCAGGTAATTGACTTTTGCTCAGTTTTATTGCCCAACACATCTGGCTACTTTTCCCCCTAACCATCCTTCACACTAATCCTTAGTCGTTGGGAAATATCATCATCCAAAAATGTGTAGTACAGAGTTAATTTTGGAAAGTGATGGCTGATAAAAGGGAAGGCCTATTGAAAGGAAAAAACAAAGGAGAGAGGGAGGACATGAAGTCAGCACAGATGGCATAAAAAAGGATAAGATTTTTAAAAAAGGGATAAGATATAATGGGGCCTTTTTAAAACACTACAAATATTCACAGTCAGAAGTGTCATCCAGGAGACAGAAGAAGAAGAACTCTGCCTTTTGAGCACTTGCTATGTCCTCCATACCCTTTAGGGGCATAATTATGTTGAAGAGTCACAACAAACCTGTAAGGATAATATTATTATTACCAAGCTGCAGAAGAAATGGAGGCAGAGAGAAATTAAGTAATTTTCCCAAAGTCATTCAGCTATAAAATAGCTCAACTGAGATTCAAACTAAGGTCTCACTGGCTCTGAAACCCAGGCTTTTAATTACTATGCTAGCCTCTTCCCAAGTCATATAGACCTGAATATTTACCTAAAACATCCCAGACATATAGAGGCACTTCTATCTATGCCATGTATGGATGTATACATGAAAATCTAGGTATTTTTGTACAACATGTAACCCTCACTTCTACCCTGAAGAACTAGACACTATAAATATCAATCTACCTACTTTGCAAATTTGGAAGCCTAGATGCATTCACTAATTCCTTCAATAAATGTTTAGAGCATATGTTTTTTGCCAAACGATATTCTAGGATCCAATAACACACAAGTCAGAAAAGATGGCTGCTTATTTGGAACTCATATTGTAGTAAGAGAAATGGGTTATAAACAACACATAGAAAAATAATGAGATCAATGAGTAAATAAAACTGAGTAAAGTGGTTGGGAGTGTGGTGGTTTGCCAAATTACATTGTCCCTTAAATATTTGCTAATTGTGCCCCAAACTGAACTCCCAATTTCCATTCACACCTCTTCCCCAAATAGCAAAAAACCCTGGTGTCAACACGGGCATCTCTTTTGTTCTCACATTATATATCCAGTTT
This sequence comes from Hyaena hyaena, assembly GCF_003009895.1. Lineage (NCBI taxonomy): Eukaryota > Metazoa > Chordata > Mammalia > Carnivora > Hyaenidae > Hyaena > Hyaena hyaena. The sequence continues at coordinate 56,118 of NW_024081389.1, read as the reverse complement.
ATTGGCACATTCTGTTCATCCTATAATCAAAATATTTCCAGAACCCAGTCCATTCTTACCACCTCCTCTGCTACCAACCTGGTCAGAGCCAGGATCATTTTAATAGTCTTTAGTTACTCTATCTTTTCAGTCTTGTCTCCTACAATCTATTCTTAACAGCAACAAGAATGTTCCTTTTTAAAATATAGAGTCTTTGTACTGGCTGGTCCCTTATCACTCACTCACTCTCTCACTTCCTTCAAGCCTCTGCTCAAATGTTACTCTGATGAGGCTCCCGGGTGGCTCAGTGGGTTAAGTGTCCAACAGTTCATGAGTTCAAGCCCCACGTCAGGCACTGTGCTGACAGCTCAGAGCATGGAGCCTGCTTCAGATTCTGTGTCTCCCTCTCTCTATGCCCCTCCCCTGCTCATACTCTGTCTCTCTCTCTGTCTCTCTCTCTCAAAAATAAACAGACATTTAAAAAAAATTTTTTTAATGTTACTCTCTTGAAGAGGCCTGGCTTGCTACATTCACCCTGCTCTATTTTTTTTTCCGCAGTACTTAACACCTTCTAAAAATACTACCTAACATACTTATTCATTATATTTTTTTGTTTATAGTCTGTCTCCCTCCACAAGAATCTAAGCTTCATAAGGGCAAGTTTTTCATGTTTTGCTCACTAATGCACCAACAACGCACAGGATAGTACCTGATATGTAATAGTTCTTTACTATTCGTCCCACAAACAACATTCAGAAAAAGGCTTTTTCCATCAAGCTGGATGCAGCTTAAGAAAACACCAGTGTACTGAGCACCCTCCTACACTGTTGGTGGGAATGTAAACTGGTACAGCCCCTCTGGAAAACAGTGAGGAGGTTCCTCAGGAAACTAGCAATAGAACTCCCCTAGGACCCAGCAATAGCACTGCTAGGAATTTACCCAAGGGATACAGAAATGCTGATGCATAGGAGCACATGGATCCCAATGTTCATAGCAGCACTCTCCACAGTAGCTAAAACATGGAAAGAGCCTAAGTGTCCATCAACAGATGAATGGATCAAGAAGAGTGGTTTATCTATACCATGGAATACTACATGGCAATGAGAAACAATGAAATCTGGCCATTTTTCTAGTTATTTTTAACAGTCATTAAAATATATTTTAAAAAATTGGGCCACTGAGGAGTTTCCAGGTGCTGTGTCAGGACAGTAACAGAGTAGAAGAGAATAGTGTAAGAGGTTTGAGAGATATCCATGTGGTTGGGGTCAGGGGATTCAAGATGGTGGATATAATTAAAATTGCTGGACTTGGCTGAAAGCAGTACATATAAATGCATGGTAATTTGGTTTACATGAAATACTGGGAAAAGTTTTATTTGCTCTGCATTAAATCCAGTAAGACAGATATTATGATCCTAGAAGATGGCAACTGAGGAATTACTTGTCTATACCAGTATTTTAGCTTTTGAAGCCCAAGACAGAGCCCTACAATCCTAGTTCAATCTCAGTTATTCCCCCTAAGTGATGAAAATTAGCGGGAGGATAGTTTGCTTTCCTANAACTAATTTGACAATAAACTATTTGTAAAAAAAAAAAAAAAAGAAAGAAAAAGAAAATGAAAAAATAAAATAAAATAAAATCATTTAGCAGTCAAAAGAAAAAGAAAAAGAAAAGAAAACACCAGTGTACTGTATGTAGATTGAGGGACACAGAGAATGGGGACTGGAAATTATAGAAAAAATGAATAGGATACCTAAGGGCACAATGAAAAGTTAATATGTGAACATAATTAAAGACCCAGAAGGCACAGATACCAAGGAAGGGACAGAAGCAATACTGCAGGAGACAGTACCCAAGAATTTTTCAAACATGCAGAAAAATATCAAGCCGCAGATTCAAGGAGTGTCCTAAAACTCAAGCAGGGTAAATATAAGAAAAAACCACGCATAGGCACACCATGGTAAAACTGCCATGAACCAAAGCTACAGAGGAAAACTCTTTAATTACAGTCTTGAAAGAAAAGTGGCTAAGTATCACTCAGCCTTGAAGCCCTTTGTTTTACCTTCTTTGTTTCCAGAAACCTATGTGCCTGAGACACACAAGTATAAGGAGAAGGTCCTAGAGCTTCTCCCTGGATAAAACCAGATTCCCAAGATAGTAGAGACTCTGAGCATCATTTCTCAAACTACTAACACAAAATGGAGGTAAGTGGGTTTTTTTAATGAATAAATGTCATTAATTTATAAAAGATTCACTGGTCTACATAAGATGGTCATATGCCACAAATCTTTTTAATCTTCTATGAGATTCTACATAGGTAATGGTGCCATTATAACCTAGTTTTTCATTATTAGATGATACTGAGCCAGATAACAGAGACAAGTGCAATACACCCAGTTACCCAGAGTCTTTCTCTGAAGCTTCAGTGAAATAACGGAGAAAACACTGGAAAAGAAAAATTCCAAATAGCTTGGTCTGTTATGCAGATACTAATCTTAAGTGCATCTTTTAAATACTCAAGTAAAATTTAAATACACATTCCTATAAGCTAAAGTTGAAGGGGAATAGTAACTTAGAGGCATTTTATCAGATGTTAAAGAAAAGGCAAACCATCACATCCATTAACCATCAGATACTTTTTTAATATAAAAATGAGTTACTCAGCCATACAACCAAACTAAATATAAGGGTGCCCCAATTTAGTGTCAACAGATGTTTAGGCTTGATTATCTGGAGATGAGAAAGTAATAAACTCCCTGCCCCCAAAGTGTGTGTTAAAGAAGTAGGATAGTGAAAATCCTTAAAGAAAGAATTCAAAATGCTAATTTGGGGGGTTTTGATAACCTTATAAAATAGCAGTTATCTAGAGAAAGTGATTACATTCTCTCCTTAATGCTTGCCGCCCTTTCCTTGTAGATTAGAAACAACATGGTGGCAAGAATAACACTGTCATTTGATAGTTGTCAGAAGTCATTTTGAAGACTTTCATCTGGCTCTGGGAAAGCCATCTTGAAATGGAACTAAAGAGAGCATTCAGGATTTAATGACAAAATTGCTTTGTGCTTTAGCAAGAGCATTATGGAAACATGTACAATTTTTTATACCAGTGACAAAGCTGTCATCTTAGTCAAATCAATGTGCCATTGTATTAGACAGTGATACAGAATGCAAAAAAGCAGAGTGGAAAAGTTATCCAAGGTCATTTTAGCATCAAGGCTGGAAAGTGAATTATATGGATAACAGCCCCAGGATTGGGAGTGGAGTGCAGACTCCTACAGGATGTTGTGTTCACAGGGAGAGTTTGGTCTTAAGATAATTAACCAGTTTTCAGATTCAATCTGAACCAACTCCCAGGTGTTGCCTCAGGCTGAAAACTGGATGGAGCATTGCACTATGTGATGGAAAATACAGGTGACAGGGCCAGAAAAATGTGTGAGCAAAGGGTAGCATTCAGAGACAGAGAGCCTTTAGAATACTACCTGAAACCACACAGCATGATTATGTTATTTTGAGAATATTAACCAGCCTATTACCATGCCATATACGAGACCCTGTTCTAAATTCTTTACATTAATTATCTCATTTAATCTTTACAACAGGCTATAAGACAGGTATTGTTATTATCCCAATTTTACAGATGAAAAACCCAAGGTTAATTTACTTATCTCAAGTTACAGCTAGTCAGTGGAAGAGATAGATGTAAATCCAGGATTACCTGGGTTCCAAGGTATGTGCTTTATCCACCAAGTATCCTGCCTCCTATTGGCTTTCTAAGCATCGTCAGAATGCTCCTCCTTTCAATTCCTATGTATTACTGGTGTGATCCACTATTTCCTGAAATTAGAACGATATATCAGCACTTTAGTCCTTTAGTCCCTTTGTCTACCTAGCCACTGAGACACAACTATCCCAACACTCCAAAATGAGGTGCCAGGCCAAAATGCAGAATTTACAAGGAAATGGTCAACAAATATCTCTACCACTTCCTCTACCCTCTCAGGCTCCCTCAGCTAGATCAAGAATCTAAAAAGTAGTTAGAATATGAAGAGGAATTTCTTTTTTTTTTTTATTTTTTTTTACTGTTTATTTTTGAGGGAGAGAGAGAGAGACAGAGTGTGAGTAGGGGAGGAGCAGAGAGAGAGGAAGACACAGGATCCAAAGCAGGCTGCTGGCTCTGAGCTGTCAGCACAGAGCCTGACACGAGGCTCGAACTCACAGCTCATGTCTTGAGCTGAAGTCGGACACTTAACCAACTAAGCCACCCAGGTGCCCTGAAGAGGAATTTCTAAGAGGAGATCATTGAGAAATCCAAGCAATGAAACTGAACCCCTGGAATAGGGAAGGTTGGATACTACCTGCCTCCTCATTTCAAGCCTACTGAAGACAGAGATTTAACTCAGCCACTTTGAGAACCTGATATAGATTCCTTGGTTTTTGGGGGGGCTGGTGTTGGGGAGACACTGAAGACAGGGTTCTGCTTTCTAAATAACTACACTACTATAGTGAAGTCAGTTGTGTACAGGTCTTTCCCATGGACCAAATATAGGCCACATGGAGAGTTGGCCTGGCCCAAGAGGACACCTAGGAAGTTAAGGGGACTCTACCATTAAAAGCCTATGTGAGGAGTAGACCACAGGGAAGCAGAGGGTGGGCAGAAGTGGCTGGCCTCATCAAAGGTCTCACCTAAGTTATAGGAACTGGTCTAGGGAAGCCCCAGTGAAACATTGAACACATCCATGAGCAAAACATTCATTTTAAACCTCTGTCAAGGAGAGTCCAAAACCAGAAAGGACTATCAGACACCAACACAGGAGGAACTTTTCTGTGTCTTCCCTTGACCTCTTCTTTCCTCCTACTCTCCCATCCTGGTGGTATCTAAAAAGTAGCCAGTGAACAGTGCTGAGTGAGATGAGAGGAGACAAGCATAGCCCCTTGCCCAAAGTTGGGCCATCTGCTAAATCAGGCCTTCAGCATTAAATGGGAAAAGCCTTATGGAATGAGAAAAGGCAGGTTGACTAATGTCTTGGACTGGACACTGAAAGTTTTTGAATTGAAAATGTGTTTTTATACTTAAAATATCCATCATTAATCAGAAGAAAAGTAATCCAGTGGCAGGGAAAAAAAAAGTTACCTTCTCTGAATAAATTTTTAAGAGACTACTGAAGACAAAAATAAATGGGTTTTGATTCATCTCCCATGAACTGTATGTCTGTAATACTGTTTGCACTAGTGTCGCCTTCCAATAGAGCACATTGGGACTGGGGAATATGGATGTGTATTTAAGAAAATGAGCTCTGATGGGGTGCCTGGGTGGCTCAGTTGGTTAAGCGTCCAACTTCAGCTCAGGTCATGATCTCACATTTCATGGGTTCGAGCCCCACAACAGGCTCTGTGCTAACAGCTAGCTCAGAGCCTGGAGACTGCTTCAGATTCTGTATCTCCCTCTCTCTCTGACCCTCCCTTGTTCACAGTGTGTGTCTCTCTCTTTCAGAAATAAATAAAAACATTTAAATTTTTTTTAAAAAAAGAATATGAGCTCTGAGATCTTAAGGTTCTCTAATAAAGACATACTCCCTTTTTTAAAAAAAAAAAAAAAAAAAGCTTTTTCAACTCCTTACATTCTTCAGATCTCATCACAGAAGATAGGGATGTGCATGCGAGAGATGACAGTCTTCCAAGGGCAGTGGAAATAAGTGATTACCCCAAAGCTGTCCTGACACTCAACCTTTGCCACCCCAAAGAAGCATATTCAGTTCCAAAAACTTCCAGAACATGAAATAAGATCATAAAGCAGCATTTACTAAGTGGTCACTCTATGTAAGACATTGTACTAATTGCTTCACATGAATTATCTCTTTCGATCCCAATAATGCTATGAGATTGGTATTTTTATTGTTTAAGAGAAGATATTTATAGGCAAAAATATAATCACTAAACAGCATGTACTCAGAGAGAAACGAATGTTAAGTTTTGCGTAGGTAAATTTGGGATAGCATTAGAAAGAAATATTTAAATAACATTTTTATTTCTGAATATAAAAGTGATGCATGACTCTTGTGCAACCCTTGGACAATGTACAAGACTGTGGAAAGGAAATGTATTTTTTATTTGTTTTCTATTTACACAGAAAGATCATATGGTATGGATGATTTGGTAATGTGTTTTTGATTAACATATCATGTACAGTGCTTCCTTAATTGAATATTCTTCAAGCATAATTTTTAGTGTTTTGTGTTCTATCCCGTTGATGAATAATTTATTTTAAAATTCCTTGCTAACTTAACCAAGCCCCTTTCACACTATCATAAAGTAGCATAAAAATTCTTGAAGAAAAATCTTTGTTTACTTCTCTCATTATGATACAAGTAAAATAGCTTAGTCGAAGCTATGCTGGCACTGTGGGGGGGTTTAGTTGGTTTGTTGGTTTTATCACTGACATTTCATACCAACCATCAGTTTATAGTAGATCAAACACAGCTCTGCTCAATCACCTGAATCAAGGCAGGAGGAGGACCTCAGTCAGAGTCATTACCATTTTTACAGCAGAGGGAAAATAAAGATGGCAGAACCATGCAATGGCTCTTAAAGCTCCTCATAGGAGAATTGCAGGCATGATTTCCACTCATTTTATTAACTGAAACAAGTCACATAGACAAGACTGATATCAATGGGAGTGGAGGAATAATCCTGTATCATGAATAAGATCTATAGGGATGGTCCTAGACGAAGTGGAAACAATTAGCTTGACAATAATACAAGCCACAATAGGGAATGGTTGATCTAAAGGGTGAGAGGCAATTCTTCAGGTAGGGGAAAATTAAGGGAGGAAGGAGGAAGAAGAACTCTCCAGGGACTGGAGGAACCCCATGGAAAGGCAATGAATTGTAACAACAACAACAACAGCAACAACAACAACAAAACAAAACCACTTGACATCTCCAGAACAGCATATCCCAGTGTGACTGGATATATGATAGTGAAGTTAGTGAAAGGTTAGTAAGGTGTATATAGGACAAATGAGATCAGAGGTAGAGGTCTTTTGAGTCAAGGCATCACTCAGAGTCACTCAGATGGACCAATTAAATGGTAGAAAGTTAAATAAAGGAACTGGTCACAAACGTCAGAGAAATTTTAAGGGAAGTCAGAATGGATAGAGTAATCTGGGAAAGGGAATTGCTGGGCATTCTTACCAGCTCTGGTACTGAAGGGTCAAGGGAGGAGAGTCATTCGAATAGGCTAGGAGAGTGGCCAGAAGTAGAATGCCACCTGGAAGAGTGGCTTCCTGTAAGAAATTCATCATCCAGCAGGAGCTGTGGTCTTCGGGAGAGGGCAACAGTCACTTACGATGACCCTGAGGGGAAAAAATAGGATAATAACCTACCTTCACCATATTCCTATGCCGCCCATCTTCTGCCAGGGCCTCCCTTTGGCTAAGCCTACTATAAATCAGAAAAACAGTAACCTATGGGTGCAGGGCCTAAAGGTCAGACTCCTGGGCAGAGACAGCACAGTGGGATTGCAGGGAAGGAAAGAGAGTGGTCCTGGAGTGACAAATGGAAAAATGGATACACAACAGTGTTGTTCTGTGATGAGCAGTATATGTAAAGCTAAATTAAAGTATCACCAGCTAAAATAAATCAAGGGAAAAATTTGAAAAATATGTCAGTGTAAACAATGTAGAAAAACTGAATATGGAAGGTTATGAGCAAGTTGGTAATACAGGAAAAGAGCAGATTATAAGTGAGGAAAGTAGGGTGGGGATACAATAAGTGAGTCAATTTGGGCACAGCATAGAACTCATGATGGAAATGTCCAGAAGGTAGTTAAAAACATGGGTCTGGCACTCAGAAGAGAGAGGGTAGATTTGAGTGTCACTGACAGCTGGTTGTTACAATGACTGGACAAAATTTTCCAAGGAGAGCAAAGGGAATGGAATGATGGCAGATGAAGCCATTGGGATAAGAGTGAACCAGAACCAAATATCTCGCTTCACACCAGAGACTCCGGAGGGACAGCTGTGTCACTGATGCGGTAAGAAAAAGACAATCTCTGAGAAACCATGTCATAATCCAAACTTTATACAGGTTTTCAGCTCATTGAAACATATTCTTCATGGTCATGGAACTCCAAGCTGTGAACCTACCCCCATTCTGTCCATAGGAAGACACCATCATCCTAGGTCATGCAGAGGGTCACCAAAAGTTATTTTCCAAGGACACTGAGCAAAATATGGTGAGTGAAAATGAGACACAAAAAGAAGCAAGAGGGCATGTAAGAACCAGCAAAATAATAATAATAATAATAATAATAATAATAATAATAATAAGGACAGAAACAGGCACAGAAGTCAGATAACTGGAATTATCAGGAATAGATTATAAAACAACTATGTTTACTATGATTAAATAATTACAAGGCAAACTGACATGTTTAGAAATACAAAGTCTAACAGAAGGCACATCTAGGCTCCCAGACAAGCCTCCAGTGTCCACTGGGCATTTACCCAGAGCCTCTCTGCTGGAGAGAAAGCCTCTCCTACCCACTACTGGGATCTCTGATTCACCGATCCAACTGAAGTGCCTTCAAAATCCTATCTCCAGAAAGCCACATTACAAAGATTCTTTTGTTCTCCAATACTGTCTACAGCCCCCTCCTGGGAGGACCTTTACCTCACATGATTATGATTCGAAAGCCCAGCATCCCTGAGCTGCTTTCTGTCTCTGAATGGACACAGACAAGTATTTTATTCATGATGGACAGTTGCCCAACTGGAGGATAGCTTCAGCCTGACCCAAAGGCAGACATGAAGTGAAGAATAAATAACTTCCAAGTTCCTTCCAGGCTGACAGGGCTGCTTTAATTTAGGTGCAGAGCAGTCAGTGCTTTTCTGCATGCAACTTTAGTGTCTTTTCAAATAATAGAAATACTTCCATTTCCTATCAATAGATTGACTCTCAGTGTCTGTGTAGAGTGGTGATATAAATTTTATCTTTTTCAATTTGGGCAGGAATCATAGGGCCATGGCACATGTCAGGCACTCAGTAAGTATTTATTGAAGGAATAAAAAAATAATAGGGCATTTTCAAGAAAGTCAGGAAATTGTGCCAACAGTTGATAGCCAGCTCCTATTTTAAATCAACCTAACTTTATTTTCCTAATTGTTTTATGTTGTTACCTGAAACTTTAATCAACGCCCTCAGAACATATTTTGCCAATAACTGTACTTCTGAGAACTTCAAATAATAGTGGGCTCATGTAGGAAATAAATGTAGGTGGTATTTTGATCCTGAATACCTCCCGCATTTGTTTGCTTACTCATAGTATATTAAAAACTTACTGGGAAAATAAACATTAGACATCTGCCTTTGAAAAGAATGTCAACAAAAAACATTGAGAAGGTTCTTTTCCTGGCCTGTGATGTTCCATTTAGGACCCCAAAAAAAGACTGACAACTCTGATAAAATTGCTTTGAAATGTTGTGGAAAATAAATAAGAACTGTCTTTTCATCATTTCTTTCTTTTGACACAGATAACACAAAGTGAAGTCTAAATGGAGGGCCTATTTTGTCATTGTTTTAATTCCTTCAACAATGCGAAATCATAAGAAAGCTTGAAACCTCAGTACCACCCCCACCACCAAAAAAAAAAAAAGTTACTAAAATAAGGTCTGTGAGGGTTTTGAATGAATAGAATACTATTCAGTGTCTTTAAATTGTAAACAGTTCATTCAGAGAATGATAAAGTCAAAACAGCAGATTCACTCAGAAGAAACATTTCTAAACAGTCCTTGGAGATCCTGCCAGACAGTGACCACAGGAACATGGTTACAAAAAATTAGAAAACCTTACTGAGGTAATATTGAAGACTGAGAGGAAAAACAAACACATTTCTGTCTCCTCTTTTTGGGGGGAAAAATCCACAACTAATAAAAGAGAGCATGGTTAGTGAGAAAGTTTAATCAAGTGGCTAAATGGAAGTGAGGACAAACAATGATTTTACAGAAAAATGTAAAATGAGGGGCAATGGTTTTAGATTTTCAGTGAGATAGGTAAATCAATGGAGATATTAGAAATAAATAAAGCCAAATTTTATTTTTTTTACATGTTTTATTTATTTTTTGAGAGAGAGATAGAGACAGTGTGAGCAGGGGAGGGTCAGAGAGAAAGGGAGACACAGAATCTGAAGACAGGCTCCAGGCTCTGAGCTAGCTATCAGCACAGAGCCCGATGTGGGCTCAAACCCACGTACCGTGAGATCATGACCTGAGCCAAAGTCGGACGCTTACCCGCCTGAGCCACCCAGGCGCCCCAAATAAAGTCAAATTTTAAACAATGCATTGGATGAAGGTATAAAGAAGTATGTAAAAAGGTACATATCTTGAAAGATACACATTCCTGTAGATAAATAGTTAATGATTCGGGAGATAAGTGGAATGATATGTGCTTCTTTGCTGGATTTAATGTTCATGTAAGTCTACATATCAGACATTTATGGAATGTTCCACAAAATGAGAACTATTGAAAACTTTAACATCATATGGACAATTAAAGGAATGGAGGAGAGGGCACCTGGGTGGCTCAGTGGGTTAATTGCCTGACTTCGGCTCCAGTCATGATCACACGGTTTGTGGGTTTGAGCCCCGCGTTGGGCTCTGTGCTGACAGCTCAGAACCTGGAGCCTGCTTCAGATTCTGAGTCTGCCTCTCTCTCTCTGCCCCTCTCCCACTTGTGCTCTGTCTCTTTCTATCTCAAAAATAAATAAAACGAAAAAATTTTTAAATAAAGGGATAGCATCTTTGTCAAAAAGAAATCTCATTGTTCATCATTCCTTTGTTCATGAAGGACTATTCTTTAACTAGAGCAATTGAATTAAACATCCTCTAAGAAGAAAGCAATATGGCTTCAGTTGCATTATAAAAACTTTAGATTTACTCTAAACATGTATGTCCTGGGGGAGATGTACAAGCTGAACTGTTAAAATGGAGAATGTTGTAGAATTTTCTTCTATATAAATCTTCAAAATTGTAGTAAAAGCTCAGAGGGTTAGGAGAATAATAGTAACCAGTGATCCACTTATCCAGCAGTGAAAAAAAAGAATCATGGGAGCATAAGCAAGGCTCTACTTACTGGACTAGACTTCCAGTCCATGCAATGTAGACTTTGTTGCCAAAGGTCCCATGGGCAATTCTATAAGAACATCGGCTTTTTCCCCATGTATCCATCCTTTATTTCAGCAACTCCAAAGTATTTACGACCTTGACATAATTTCACCAGAATCTTTTATAATGGCACTACTTCTTAAAATAATGAATTTCATACCAGATTACCTTTTACATATGGAAGTCATCCTCCTCTTTTATTGTGGAAGTATAGCTGACACACAATATTACATGAGTCAGGTGCACAATATGGTAATTGGACAAGTCTATACATGATGCTATGCTCACCACAAATGTAGCTACCATCTGTCACCATACAATGCTATCACAATATCATGGATTACATCCCCTATGCCGTACCTTTCGTCCCTGTGGAAGACATCTTTTACATTTTCTCAAATTTAGCTTCCTAAATCATCAACAAGGACCTCTCTCTTCCGATTTTTGGGAACTTAGGTAACATATAGTGTTTCTTTTAGCCCTTTAATCACATTGTTCATTAATATAAGATTTCAGTCAATCTCTAAGTATTCACCTTTGTAAAAGAAATTAAGCCTATCTTCAAAAACTATTTCTCCACCCTTACTCCCTCTCTTCTTTCATTTGATTTTCTCTAGTCTGAAGCTCCTAAATTAAGATGTATTTATTTCCTTCATCTTCTGTGGGATGAGTTACTTCTGGAAGAAGTGCCATGGACTCTGCCAAACTCTCCTGGTTAGTTTCCTGTTTGGTATATTCTAGACATTTTCTGTATGGAGAGTATCTAAGGGCTGCTCTCCTAGCTTAGTTTCCTTACCAGGGAGAAATAAGATGAAAAGGAAGGCAGAGGGAGTCCTAAAACAACCAAACTGTGACTGTAATCATCTTTTTGTCCTCAGAGCCTACACGTATATGTCCTGATAATAATACTTTACCTTTACTGAAAGATTCTTTGTGCCAGGAACTTAACTGAAAGCTTTACACTCATCATCTATTTAATCCTCATAACAACCTCATGGGGTAATTGTAAGAGTGGCTGACATTTATTGAGCCATGTATATACGGCAGGTACTCTTTTAAGTGTTTTCCTCCTGCCATCTCATTTAATCAATAAAACAAATGCATGAAACAGGTATTTCATTAGCTTCCATCTTAAAGACGAGGTCACTGAAGCTTACAGAGTAAGGATACACAGTTAATAATGGAGTTACCAGGATTTTAATGTGAGACCATGCTATTAACTACTATACTACACTGCCTCATTTCTCAAATGATGAATAAACATACAAACAAATGAGCAATGAATGAATGAGTAAATAACTAGAACTAATAGACAGTTCTTAAGCCAAGGAAAATATGTGGGCATTGTAATGTGTGACAGTTGGATTATACCTCAAGGTGGATTATACTACCAATGATACTACCATTCAAGGGCCTTTTAGTTCCAGAATTCTGTGAAATTGACAGCCCAAGTACATCAACTCAAAAGCTTTTGGTACTTTTAAGATTTACAAAACCTAATCAAATTCCTGACTTTTTGCAACACTAACAATCATCAAAACTCGCTACAAAAATTAGTAAGCTTTGTTAGTCTTTGTCTTTCTGATGAAAGGAAACCTTGGTCCTCCTCATGGAATAAAAATAGTGAAATTCTCAGCAAAGCAATGCTTGCTTATCAGTTATTTCAGCTTGTACAATCCTGCTAGGAAGAACGTCAAAACACAACAGAAATCAAAATCAAAACACAACGGAAGGGAAGTGTGTGTGAACAGAAATAAACATCTAAGAAAAATATGGAAGTCATTATCAGATCAATGTCTAATAAGCATTCCTTTTACTCATATTTATTTATTAACTCCCTAAGTGTAAGTTTATTTCAAAAATATACTATAAAAGTAATTTTGTTATCTAGTTCCATGTTTAAAAAAAATCAGTGTGACCCTGAGATGATCTAAAGAAGCAATTTCAAGATGTAAAGGAGAATGTCAAGCACTTAACTTTCCTAATCCCCATTATAAACACAATCTTTACAGATTCCTGAGCCACCACCTTGGTATAAGTTTACCAATACATCTTGTGTATCAAGCTTCACTGAAAAGCTTTCAGAACGTCTATCAGTACTAAGTTTACTATGTAGTATTTTGAGAAAATACACTTAAAATAATATTCTAAATAGCTGTTTTTGGTTTAGGCAGCAGGTTTGTTCTACTGAAACTCATTGGACCTTCACATAGGTGTGAAGAATCTGAATGTGGAGGGACATTTCATATTATCTCATCTAATATACATGAGAAAACAATGGACATTCTTTAGGTCTCTGGCTAGTTAATGGCAGAGATAAAATGAGAACTAGGGTTTTCTGTTCTTGGAGTCCCCTGCACACTCTATAGCACTGCACTGATGTATCAGTCAGAGGTCTGTATTAGAGAAGCAGAACCAAAAGGATATATGTATCCATATATCTCTATCTCTATCATCTATCGATCTATCATCTATCATCTATCATCTATCTATCATCTATCATCTATCTATCATCTGTCTATCTATCTACCTATCATCTATCTATCTGTCATCTATCTGCCATCTATCTATCTATAATCTATCATCTATCTATCATCTATCTATCATCTATCTATCTATCTATAATCTATCTATCATCTATCTATCATCTATCTATCTATCATCTATCTGTCATCTATCTATCTATCTATCTATCATCTGTCTATCTCCATATATATGCTGTTCCTCAGGGGAAAGACTCCAGGAACAGGCAGCAATGGTCTGAGACAAAAATCTTAACAACTCACTACAGCCAAGAAGAATAGCTGGCCCTGGGGATGTACAATGGGACAGTATGTTCAGGCTGCTACAGCCTTGTACCCTGGCAGACATCATATTGGGACCCTAGGGAAGAACACCCTAAGTTCCTGGCCTTCAGCTTCCTGCGCATGTTCAGTTCACTCACCCATTCTGGCTCCCTTCAGTCCTGCCCCCAGCACAGCCTCGTCGTGTCCAGAGCTTAGTCCTTCACACTCTGCTGGGGCCCTGGGGCTAGGTATCAGTGCACTGTGACTCTGACTGTGGCCTCGGGAGAAGTATGAAGGAAGACTGGGTATACTCGATTGATAGCATGAGCCAAAGTCCTTATGAGTCTGGGAGAAGGAGCCTCCAACAAACCAGGGCACCCAGGTTTGCTTCTCATCCCAGGGCTCTTCTGTCAGCCTGCTGTCGAACTCCAGCAAGATTGTGCCTCCCCTGGGAAGAGTGGCTGCAGTAGTAAAGATTCTGTGGCCTTCCAAGCTCACCGCCCCCATGCTCAGCATTTCCAGCCCATGCTCTCCCTGCCTGTTCATCTGAACCCTCACTTAGTTCACACCACCACTGGAAGCCTCGGAGCATCCCCTGTAGGCTTCACCTGTACCCTGTTTACCTTTCCAAGAAGCTCACACTCTCTTGGCTGGCAGGTATCACCGATGGTGTTCAAAAAAGGAAGACATTTCTTGATGAAGGGTCTTGGGTAATGTTTTAGGTAAAGGGGCCAGCTCCCCCATTACGGGATGCCAGCTATTGAGGGGGTAGTCAAGATAGATATTTTTATAAAGTAGATTTTTTTGTGAGGGATTGGTTCACATGACTATGGAAGCTGAGAAGGCCTCTGATTTGCTGTCTGCAAGCTGGAAACCCACAGAAGCTGGCAGTATAATTCAGTTTGAGTCCAAAGGCCTGAGAATCTGGAGAGGCAATGAAGTGAATCCCAGTCTGGGGGCTGGAGATGTGAGTACATGTTCCAGCTCAGTCAGTGGAGCAGGAAAAGAAAGGATGAATTCTCCCTTCCTCAGTCTTTTGTTCTTTTGGTTTACTTAGGCCCTCAGTGGATTGGATGATGCCTGGGCAATCTACTTCACTGGGTCCACCAATTCTTTATTTTTTTTTTAATTTTTTTTATGTTTTATTTATTTCTAGGAGAGAGAGAGAGAGAGAGAGACAGTGTGAGCAGGGGAGGGTCAGAGAGAGAGGGAGTCACAGACTGAAACAGGCTCTAGGCTCTGAGCTGGCAGTCAGCACAGAGCCCGACGTGGGGCACGAACCCACGAAACGCGAGATCATGACCTAAGCGAAAGTTGGACGCTTAACCGACTAAGCCACCCAGGCGCCCCTGGGTCCACCAATTCTAATGTCAGGTTGGCACACAAAATAAACTGTAACACTGACCTTCCCCCTCCAGTTCTTCAAGACTTCAGGTCAACCTACACCTCCAGAGAACAGAATCACTGGCAAAAAGCCAATAACCTGGCACTCAGAGTTGTCGGAAGAGAGTGAAAAATGTGCAAGACTAGCTCATCCATGCACCGATTCAATAAATATTTGAGAATCAACCATGTGTGAAGCACTATGCAAGGCCTGGAGAGGCAGTAGTAGATCTGCCTCAGCCCTTATCCCTAAGGAACTTACACTGATTGGGAGAGAGACTTTTTAAAAGAAAGGGGGAGTGTGACAACAGCGTGCCCAAATGAACAGGCATGAATTATTTATAGAGCATCCTTGTCTGAACCTCTCACTGGGTTAAGTACCTAGGACACATCAGTGAACAAGAGACACAATCCTTGGTCTCAGGAAGTTAACAGTCTAGGTGGAAAATTCTACTTACAGTAGTCTTAACCTAAGATTTATTAATGGAACTGCATTTCAATTTTATTTTATTTTATTTTTTGGTAATCCTATGTATTTTATTTTGTGCATTTTTTTTTAAATTTTTTTAACATTTATTCATTTTTGAGAGAGCAAGCGAGGGAGGGGCAGAGAGAGAGGGAGACACAGAATCCGAAGCAGGCTCCAGGCTCTGAGCTGTTAGCACAGATCCTGATGTGGGGTTCGAACCCACAAGTGGTGAGATCATGACCTGAGCCAAAGTCGAATACCTAACCGACTGAGCCATCCCAGCACCCCTATTTTGTGCATTTAAAGACACAACACTGAGAGGTGGTTCCTGAGGCTTCCCTAGACTGCCAGAGATGTCCTTGACACAAGCTTTCCATCTGTAACTCTGCAATGTGAAATAGAGAAGGCAACCTTGTCCATGGTAACAGACACATTCTCACAATTAAATCCTGGCGTTTGTATATGTTTGAGAAGGGTTTTCAGGTAATAAACATGAGCCCAAAGGCATCAATAAATGACTACATACACAGAATGTCACTAGAATCCAAGGTCAGATTCCCATGTGTAAGAATAGTCAAGAGCATCAGGGCACGGAGCTAATGGACAGCAAGAAATTACAGAGTACTGTGCCCACTCACAGCTCCTTCAGCTGCATTGCCCACCCCCACCCCAGTTTCTATCACCTCTCATGCCAAATAGGTAGAAACGGTGAAGATTAATCCACTGTGTCATAGCAGCAGCTCGCTGCTCCTCCAAATTAGTAAAAATGAGAGCTGACAGTACAATATAATTTTAGAGATGGAAGGGACTTTCAAAATCATGTGGCCCGACTTCATTTCATAGATGAGAAAACTGAAGATTAATAAAATTATGTGACTTACTCAAGGTCACAGAGCTTATTAGGGAAGGACCTGAAACTAGAATTTAGGATTCCTAAGATCCGGGAAAATGTTCTTATCACTTCTCTTAGTCCTTCATCATGGAAAGGTCACAAATATCAGTAGAGATATCACCAGTATAAATACATTTTAATTGACTTTGGATAAACCAATGTGGATAATACAAGTTTGGAAGAAAAAACAGGGCAGACTAATTCATTATGAAACAGAAGCCAAAGTCTGTAAAACTGACTTCAAATGCATGGATGCATGCCTATAAACCACATTTTTGCCTGACACTTTATTTCAAAACCTGTTTTTCAAGTTAAATCATTAAATGCTTACTAAAATCATCTTCATCTCTAAAAAGCATCCTATTAATGGGTCCAGTACCTCTGCATAACTCTCTTGTCATGAACTGTATTCTTGCAGCTCAACTTTGATGGTATAATTTCTATCTTCATCTTCCAAACAAATGTAGTGTTGTCATTCTCCAAGGTTCTTCTTCTCCAAGAACTACTGAACTATGACACCAACAGAATCTGAATAGATCCCAATACGGGAGATAAGAGCAAAATGATATCCGAGAGTCCTATAAATCGCTGCTCCTCCTGTCCTTTAAAAATGAATAAAGATGAATTGTATTCTATATTTCCCTCAGACAACTTTTCAAAGCCAAAGACATTTTGATGTATGATATTCCTCTGAACATCAACTTTCAGAGCCTCCTACTCATTCACATTTATAACTTACTGGCGTAACACCAAGTTCTCTGTCTTTATCCCTATGCCGTCTTGTATTGGACTTCAGGATGGGTGTGTGAGTTGTAACCAACGCGACACATGTCACCGTGCATTTGCCAAGTGTTGTAAAGGTAAGTAAAGCTGCCTAAAGTGGCATCCTCAAACCAGCTCATTAATCTGGTCTTCCCTCATTAAACAACAGACTCGAGCAAAATGCTTGTAGACACTTGGCTCTTTTTTGCTCAATAGCCATACATTTTCATTGTTGAGATATATATGACAAAAAAGAAGAAGTTTATCTTTTGGATATCTTCTCCCAAATATCCTCTGATTTCTCAAGTAATATTTGTGAAGGAGTGTAAACCATGGAAGGCCTTCTGTATACCTTATAGATCTTAGTTGTTATTACTGCTATTCGGGTAGCTTAAAAATCACTTCAAAATGGGCATGCGTGACAGTACATGAGTAATTTGTAAGCACACATGTGGGAAAATCTCATTTTGTGTCTTTCATCCAGCCTCCTATCTCTTGTTTTCTGAATGTTTTGTAACACGCCATGAATGTAGGTCTATAAGCTAATTTCTTATCTAGTGTCTTGGCTGGCCCTAAACATGATACCTGGTATCCAGGTATTTTATTAAATGGGAGAAGAAATGTTGGAAAAGAATGGGGAGGGGCCTTGAAATTCTATGTTTGGGTAAGGCTAAGCCAGGTGGAGAAAAATCAACACCTCTTTCACAAAAACTTTGAAAAATCCTTTCTCCCCTAAAGAGGCAGAATTGACTAGTCCTGTCTGTGTGGCACCAATCTCCCTTCTAAACACTTCTGATACAGTGCAAACCATATCCTGTCTCAATTCTTTGTTCACACTTCTGTCTCCCTCTAACTGACAGAGGAAAATGATGTTGGCTCTATGTCTGGTATCCCCCACACCCTGCCCAGTGTTTAGCATATAATAGGCACTCAAAGTTTAAAAACTTGCAGTTGAATGAATCCACTTGCAAAAAAATTGGGAAAAGAGATGACAAAGAGAATAAAGGAGAAAGAGACAAGTAATAAAGAGAGAAGGTGATAGATAGAAAAAAAATGTGAGAGAAAAACACAGGAAGAAAAAGAAAGGATGGTCACTCAGTAGTACCTGACTCTGTATCAAGTGGCTTATGTGAACAGAAATTAATGGATCAGGGCTAGAGAGGAGTAGACAGACAGAGAAAATCAGGTTCTCCAAATTGTTTGTGTTGCACATTTGTTTTCATCAGAATGGTCTGAAAAGTGGCTGCTTCTCCACTCCCACCCCTCCCCCACTGGACTAGGGAGGAAACACCCCAAAACTACATTTGTTGTCAGAGTCAGTCACTTATCTGAAAGTATTTGGTGTACAACCACTGAAGCTGCGGCGAAGGGTGTGTTGTCCTTGCAGTCAGAGAAGTTACAGCACAGTGGCAGAGATCGGCGTGGGTAAGACAATCACACAAATAAAGCAAATCTGTCACCATGTTAAGAGCTATAAAGATTAAAACATGGTTTGAAGAGAAAACAAAAGATAATTGGCTGCAGTCAGCAAATCGAGGCTGCCACAGAGAAATGATGCCAGGGCTGAGCTGGGAATTAACCACATGGGGTTTTGGGCGAGGAGCATGCCATGCTGGGGGATAACAGGATCCCCAGGCACAGACCCCATGAAGGATGTGACTATAAAAGCAGGTTAAATTGCCTTATGATCAAGATTTTTAAAAAGCCTTCCTCCTCCATTTGCAGCACCAACCTCAACAAACTGCAAACAAATGTGGTCTCCCACTATGTTGAGGGGGGCCTCAAAGAAGACGAGAGGGGTGAGTGGGTTGCACAGGCCTTCAGAGGAAGGCAGTCAGCAACGTTGCTGGGCCTGCTATTTCATGGAGCTGACTGACCACTCATCTATATAGTCTGTGGTTTTTACGTTTGTTGCTTTTTTCCCCACAAAAATGGTAACATACTCTATAGCTGTTGAAACCTTTTTTTGGTTTGTTGGTATTTTGTTTTGCTCTGTTTTGTTTTTTTTTTAGTGAGTGTTATACAGTGAACATCTCTGTGAGTCAAATATGGATTTTCAACATCACATTTAAGTGGGTTTCAGCACCATGTCGGGCTCTGTGATGGCAGGTCAGAACCTGGAGCCTCCTTTAACTGGACCTCAATTGTTGGACATGCATATTGTTTCTAATTTTTTTAAATAAAAACAATAATGAAAGGACATTTTTGCACCTGTCCTTAGCCTTTTTATGTAAATGGACCTGGGACAAAATTCCATTTCTGGAGTCAGGCATGGGTCAATATCTGGTTATACCACTTAACAGCTGTGTGACTTGGGCAACTCAGTAAGCTTCAGGCTCCTCATATATAAAATGAGGATTCCAGGGTGCCTGGTTGGCTCAGCTGGTTAAGCGTCCAACTTTGGCTCAGGTCATGATCTCATCACTCGTGGGTTCGAGCCCCACATCAGGATTCGTGCTCACAGCTCAGAGCCTGGAGCTTGCTTCAGATTCTGTGCTTTCCTCTCTCTCTCTGCCCTTCCCCTGCTCATGTTCTCTCTTTCTCTCTCTCTCTCAAAAATAAATAAGCATTAAAAGTTTTAAAACAAAATAAAAAGAGGATGCCAATAGGACATACCTTATCAGATTTCTGGGAGGCTTAGCTGAGATCATTCAAGTAAGGCATACAGCAAGATGTCTGAACATAATCAGCACTTAATAAATAATACCTATTGTTTTGATGAGAAAAGTTCTATGTTTAAGACTTTTGATATATATATTGCCAAATCACCCTCCAGAAAAATGTCGTGTGAATTAGTTTTTTATCAGCCACGTGTGAGACAACCCAGGGAAATTGTAGCAGCGATTTATGTAGCAGAGATTCACTATACCATCAATGCTGCAGAGAATTGCCTCACAGAAAAGGTCTGGTTTAAAAGCAATAGCAAAGGAGCACTGGGATAACTTAGCCAGTTAAGCGTCTGACTTGGGCTCAGGTCATGATCTCACAGTTCATGGATTTTAGCCCTGCATTGGGATTTGTGCTGACAGCTCAGGGCCTGGCGCTGGCTTTGGATTCTGTGTCTCCCTCTCTATCTGCCCCTTCCCTGCTTGTGCTCTGTCCCTTTCTCTCAAAGATAAACATTAAAAATTTTTTTTGTGGGGGTGCCTGACTTGTTCAGTCAGTTAAGCATCTGATCGGCTCAGGTCATGATCATGTGGTCCATGAGTTTGAGCCCCACTTCAGGCTCTGTGCTGAGAGCTCAGAGCCCAGATCCTGCTTCAGATTCTGTGTCTCCTTCTCTCTCTGACTCTCCCCTGTTTGCAGTCTGTCTTGCTCTCTCTCAAAAAATGAATAAACATTAAATTTTTTTAATAAACTAAAATAAAAGCAGTAGCAGAAGCAGTCAGTGCTCTGCTATTTCTCATTGGATCCCTTCATCACATTCGTGAACATCAGCTACTGATGTGCTTTCAACTCCAATAGCCAGCTGTGGATTTGCTAGACTTCCCTCAGGCTGCTGGAATCTGCTTTGCTCTGTGCAGAAGGCCAGCTGAAAATGCTTGGGGATTCACTTCACTCACCCCAGGGACAGCCCTTAACCAAAGGCCAACATGTAAGTCTATATTAATACTCCAGTGTCCTTGCTCCTTCGGGACAACTCTGAGGTATAATGTTCACTGTCTTCAAAACGCTCCCATGGGACTGAACAGGCCATTCTCAGTGAGCCTTGTTTGCGTGGCCTCCTTCCTTTCCCTGACTCACTCCCCACGCCTTTCATCATCTTTTCTTGGGAGCATTTCCTTAAGAAGTAACATTCACATAAATCTCCATTTCACAGTGGCTTCCAAGAAATCCAAAAGCCAATGTTTTCTTCTTCCTGGCTTGAAGAGTTTAAATATAAAATTTTTGACAAATTATTTTCTAACAGAAAACAACATGTCGTTGATTTATTTCTTAGGGCTTTGCATGCTGCCTCACTGCTCCAATGTCATTGGCAAAGGAAGAACTGGAAAGCGGGGCAGAGGAAGCAAAAGAGGATGTGTTTGAATGATAAGTGTGCTCATGTAGTGAGTGCTCAAATACCCTGGACTCTAATCTAGGTCTGCTGATAACTGGCTGTGGGATCCTGAGCAAGTCACTCACCATTGTGAGGCCTCTGCATAAGTACTGATATTCTCTAGGGCGCAAGCATATCTACTGGATAGGTTGAGGACTTTTTCACATCTATGAAAATATTGCTACCGGGAAAGGTAGAAATCAGATTTGAGTTCATGTATGCCTTTAATCCTCACCTTTCAAATTTCTTTGAAGAGACCCACATTTCTATCATGTGCTTCCTAATTCCAAACTCACTTTTCTTCTGTCATGGCCTCTTAGGGAGACCTGCTTTCTAGCCTTTGATGAGCAACAGACTCTATCCCTGCTGTTATAGAAAATCCATCACTCATGCCTCCCCCCCACCATGAATTTCTGACTCTCTCACTCAATATGTTATCAGCCATGCAGCTTTGAAGCTTTTAGTATTCTCAGCAGAGCGGGCATGTTTGCAGTAGATCAAAAAGGAGAGAAACTAGATCTACATCACTTTTCTTCTCATTTGGGATATCTGAGTAAGCGAGGCCCTGTGACTTCAGAGAGCCCAGAGTGGGAGAGGAAGTTGTCCTGACACTGAGGACTTACATACCCTTCCTGTGCTCATAAGGAGGCACAATGTATTAATGAGGAACCAGAGGGCCTGGGACAGTTCAAAGTTTTCTCTTAAAGGCAGCAGGCTCCACAGTTTTCTCTCACAGTGAAGCAGGGTCCAATTATTTTGCGAACAAATGGATTGAGAGGGTTGGCAACTTCTGGCTGAAGCAAAAACTTAAAAAGAAATGAAGTCTATTCCTATTTAAGCAAAGACTTAAAACTCAAGACAAAGCACGACATACACCCACAAGACCAGAAAAAAAATCTTACAGTGTGAGGATATCAAAAAGATAGTAAGGAGGTTGATCAACAGGAACTCTTCCACACTTTCAGTAGGAGTGTGAATTGTAGGACCACTTTGGAAAGCATTATGCCATCACCTCTAAAGTTCAATATATGCATATTATGTGACTGTGCTCTTAGATGAACAGGTAGAGAAACCCTTGCCTACAAGCTTAAGTTCATACCATTTTTCATCTATGTGAAAAATGGGGAACAGTACAAATGTCCACATGTTCTCTGACAAAGATATGGATAAGTAAATGAATAAATTCATCACCCAAGTGTCTATTTTTCAGTAATGAGAATTAATGAGCTGCATCATATGAAACATCAGAAATAAATCTTTAGAGACACCTGGGTGAGTCAGTCAGTTGAGCGTCCAACCTTTGATTTTGGCTATGTCGTGATCCCAGGCTGGTGAGATCCAGCTCCGCATTGAGCTCCATGCTGAGCGTGGAGCATATTTAAGATTCTTTCTCTCCCTCTCCCCCACTCATGTTCTCACTCTCCTTCTAAAATTAAAAAAAAAGCAAGAAACCCTTAAACATAATATTTAATTTAAAAAAATCATAGATTATGGACCGTGTTCCCATTTTTGTAAAGATGCAGACCAGACAATGTGAAACTAAACAACGTATTACTGAGAAATGCTTACACATGTAATTTAAAAATAAAAAAGTTCTTAAGAAAAAAATGCCAACAGATTCTCAAGTAATCATTATATCTAGGTGGGAGGTGGGCAGAGGTTAGAGAGTAGCATGTGTTGTTCTAGTTTTATTTATGGGGTCCAGCATTCATGAGTGTTCCCTTTATTAACATGTCTCACAATCATCATATATATTACATACCACTTTTTTAGAAGTATCAAATATTACCTAAACAATTTTCAAATAATATAATGAAATGGAAATGCAACTCAAAAAGGAGAAGAACAGAGCAAAAAGGCAAAATGGACTCCCTTCTTAGTAACCAAATGGCAGTGGTGAGCATTCACTCATGAGTTACTCCCCAAAGTCATCACTACAGTTTGATCCATATGGAATAGCCAATATCACACTTCAGTTCCTCTACATTTAGATATGGAGCAGTAATTCCTGTTCTACCAAATTCACAGAGCTCCTGGAATATTAAAGAGGAGTGTAATATGAATTAGCAAACTGAGAAATGTGTCACAGGTATTATGTGGAATTGTGATCATCTTCCCAAATCTACCGCATGAGAATGTTAGAGGACAAAGGACAGAGGGAAACTCTCAAAAATGTTAAACATAAGAAAAATGACAATGATCTAAGAAGAAAATAATAAGAAAGTAATTACAAGACAGCTGGTAATTGATCCAGAGCCTTTGCTCTTTTTTCCTCTCATGCTCATATTCTCTTGATATTTCTAAAAATGAGTAAAGACCCAAAAAGGAGCAAACCACAGTCAATGCAATTTCTGTTACATGCTGAGCCAATTCAAAAGCAAATACCAGTGCATGTTCCTGGGGCTTTACAATTTCACATATAAAAGTGCACACCCACTCACTTATATGATCTTCTTAAAAGTAAAATTCTGTGAGGTAAAATTAAGTAATAGAAGTAATTTTGAAATTCATAGTTTTCTAATTGCTATTATTAGGGATCAGAAGCAAATATATAATTTTTCAGGGCATTTGTTTCTAAAATGAAGTGTTACAGATTCAGAAAATATAAAAATGCTTTTTGAAATATTTTCCAAAAGTTTGCTTGATGCAAACAAAATTAGTCAAAAATCACAAAATCAGTTAAGCAGTTTTAAGACATATTTAGCTTTGTGACCATAAGTTAGTTGACTGTTTTCCTTCCCCCATGAATGACTTAAATTATTTTACATGATTGACCAATTGAGTAACTTAAAACAGCCTCCATCTCATTGCTTCTAGGAACAGCCTTGCATGACCACAACACCCTGACCAGGGCTACTGGAATGGTCTGTTCTGAGCTCACCCCAAGCTTATTTATCATTGTATTATTTATAAAACAATTGGACTGTAAAATAATCACATGAGATACCTCATTTAGGAAGATGAGGGTAAATAGTCACATGGGTACAGTGAAAAAGCAGAGGCAGGGAGAAATGCAGTGACTTCTTGAAAGTCACATGAAGACAAAACCAAGAACAGAAAATAGATTTCTTACCAATCAGTCCAATGAGCTCTATTTCCAAGGTTACCTTGACTTCTCAGATCACAGAAAAAGAGAAACTCAGTTACCATTAGTGTATTATTTTGTACTGAATTTCTGTGTATCACCTGATGATCAGCGTAGGGAACAACTTTCTCTCTGCTCTGGTTTGTGGACTGGTCCATGAGGAGGAAAGTAACTTCATCCAAGCCCCATCACCCTCCTCAGCCTAGTGTCAGAAGGTAGACATCTCTCTCTCTTCCATCTATGAGAAGTAGTGAACAGGTCTGCCATTAGCAGCCTGAAGCTGGCTGGCAAAGTATATTGGCATCTCTTCTTCAACCCAGTTTTAAGTATCTGACATTCGAAACAATAAGCCCCAGTGTGTAGGCTCCAGGTTTTAAAAGAAAAGTGAGAAAAAGAGGCCTCCTGGGGGCTCCAGCCTAAGCCATGTTCTCCAACTCAGTTTACCAGAGGTCTTGCATTTCCAATAGTGTATAGATACAGTATTAGGAAGATGTTACTAATTTGCCAATGGCAAGGTTAACTAAGCTGCTTTAATTCAGGACCCCCTCCCCCAGTTACAAGTACAAAGTCTCTGCCTACTACTAGACCGTGAGTTATCAATTCCCTATTTTTCTTAGACATTAAGACAGGAGTATCCACACTGGGCAATTTAATGAGAACTGAGCATATTCTTATGGAACAGACTGATATTTATCCTGCTGGTCCACCAGCACGCAAAGTTCTATAGCTGAATGCAATCCTACCAGACATTGTGAGAGCAACACCTAAAAAACCTCTTAGGTAGAGAATAGGAGGTGCATCAAATAAAGACCAAGAGATCTGCAAATGAAGACCCAGATCCCATATGGTCCCAGGCACTTAACTAATGTCCCTTACCACCATACTTGTCCAACCCTCCCACTTGACTCCTCCCCAGCAACAGGCTCTCTACCTTCCTATAATAGATTCTGTTGCTGCTGCGATGAGATCCTCTGTCCTAGGCTTGGGCTGTAGATGTTGGATGCTTATGTCTCACTCCTAAACCCTGCCTCTCTTGGAGCTCCCTGGGAAGTAACACGCCAGCCCCCAATAGCTCACAGCCAGTGGTTGATGCAGTGCTTCCTGGACACAGCAAACTCTGAAGTTCATTTCCACTAGGTTCATTTCCATCAGTTTCCACCAACTCTAAAGTTCATTGCCATAATTTCCATCTGAGACCATACTTCATCTGAACCCACATCTCTGCTTATCCTTTCCTGCCCTATTCTGCTTCCCTCACTTCTTCGTAGGTTTCTCCTGCAAGGATTTACTCATTAAAACCATTTGTATAAAAATTCCTCTCTCAGGCTCTGCCCCCAAGGACATAATCTTAAGATTCTTTTCAAGCAAACTTCCCAGGGTCACTCAGAGTCCTCTCTGCAACTTTATTATTTTCTAAAGGTAAAAAATGCTTTGCCTCTTCTTGCCTTGACCAGAATACATTTTTTTTCTCCTTCTCTCTTCTCCATCAGCCCTGTTTCTCCCATATTTCCCCTCCAATGTTATTTTTATTCTATTATTTTCTTGTTCTTCCAATGGTCCAATATACCTATAGAGCAATTTCTTAGCAATATTAGAAGTAGCTCCATTTTCTTGAGGGCAGGAAAGGCTTTATGTTTAAATCTGCCAATGAAGTAATGAAACATCTTGCAGTATCTTCATGAGAGTTCAAATTTAAATAAACTGTTTTTGTTTTAATTAGCTTAACATAAATAATACTGGCTAGTAACTTTTTCATAAATAAATACAAATCAAGTTCAGTAATTAACATAAAAAAACACACACAGATGAAGAACATTTAGAAAAGAAAGTTTACTTGCAAAAAGTTTTACAGTGGAGTTCAAGCTTTAGAAAAACTAGCTGACGGGGTGTCTGGGTGGCTCAGTCAGTTAAGCGTCCAACTTGGGCTCAGGTCATGATCTCACAGTTCGTGGGTTCGAGCCCCACTTCGGGCTCTGTGCTGACAGCTAGCTCAGAGCCTGGAGCCTGCTTCAGATTCTGTGTCTCCTTCTTTCTCTGACCCTCTCCTGCTCACACTGTGTGTGTGTGTGTCTCTCTCTCTCAGGAATAAATAAAAACATTTAAAAATTTTTAAAAAAACTAGCTGATCAGAATTAAATAAACAGGCATTTAAAAGGGAAAACTTATAAGGTTATCAAGTTTACCAGATGACAGTCTCTTCATGAAAGGAATATTCCCTCACACAATCACCATACCAGTAAGGATTGTCACATAACAATATTGTAAAAGCCACGAATAAAGTTGGTTTCATTGGGAAGTCAGTAACTTATTGGAAGTGGCTATGGTTTTATTTATTTTGGAGGCTATAACAAGAGAGTTGACCCTGGTGTGTTACTGTTGCTACTGTTGAGTGTGATGATGCACAGTTATTCACAATGAGGCAGTGTAAGTAGGTTGGCTTTGTTTCACACAGACTGTTATATTTCATGGAGATGATTTATAGATTCCAGCAGAAGCAGGTACTTATCTTCTTCTTCCAAAGGCCCTGTTTTTAATAGTTCCTTGCTTTTTCTTGTGCAGTTTTCCCAAAAGACTTTGTTTGTTTGTTTTGCTTTAGAGAGAGATTTATTTTAAGGAGTTGGCTTATACAACTGTGGAGGCATGTTCAGTCCAAAATAGGCCAACAGGCTGGAAACCCAGGGAAGAGAGGCAAATTGAGTCCAAAGGCAGTCTGCTGGCCAAATTCCCTCTTGGTCTGGGGAGGTCAGTCTTTGTTCTACTAAGATCTCCAATTGGGGGCACCTAGGTGGCTCAGCCAGTTAAGCATCCAACTCTTGGTTTTAGCTCAGATTATGATTTCACAGTTTGTGAGTTAAGCCCTATATCAGGCTCTGCACTGACAAAGTGGAGCCTGCTTGTGATTCTCTATCTCCCTCTCTTTCTGCCCTTCCCCCACTCACTATTTCTCTCAAAATAATTAATTTTAAAAAAGGATCTTCAATGGACCAGATGAAGCCCACCTACTTTATGGAGGATAGTCTGCCTTACTCAAAAGCCCATTGATTTAAATGTTAATCTCAGAAGAAAAAAATAATAACAACAACAAAAAGAAAACAACTTCATAGAAATTTCCAAGGTAGTATTTAACTAAATATCTGAGCATTGTGGCTCAGCCAAGTTTACATCAGAAAATTACAGTAGCAAATTCCAAGTTTTTTCCCCATTAGTTACATTTTCAGAAATGAAGATACACCCTATACATTGTTCTAGAGTAGATCAGATCCAATATGTCTCATTGTATTTCATCATAACCAGGGAATCACAATCCCTTAATTAATTTAGTAATTTTTAATGGAAAGTATCCTTTCTCATTGGATGGTGTGGCTTTAACCTCTGTAAAAGGTATTCCCTTCTCCAGGATCAAATTTCCTGATCAGTGAAGTTGGTAGAGTTAGCTTTGTGGCAAAAGTCTGAGTAAGTTAAACTAGCTACTGAATAGGTTTTCAGAGAGCCTCAGATACTGACTCAGAAATGACATGCAACACTTTTAAAGGAGAGATGGCTGCTCGTGTCATAGACACAGACAAGAGCCCAAAGACAGATCTGTCAAGACAAGAGACAGGGAACTGTGGTTTCAAAGTCAAGTCCTAAAGATACTGTTACTAGTGAAAGGAAAGAGGTGAAATATAGAAGGATGAGTCTGGAACAAGTTGACAACAGATGACTAATTGTACGGTATGGAAGGAGAATATATGTAAAGAAATACCAGCAAATACATTGCCTGCTGCTAGGTTTTTCATATTCTCTCTCTTGTGAGCTTGGATCACTTTAAGAATTTCAGCATCTGCTCATGGGCAGCAAAGAATCCAAACATACTAGTCATCTTTCAACAAAATATGTGATACCTCAATAGTATTCAACCTTGGTTACACATTAAAACCAACAGGAGCAATTTAAAAATCCGTATGCTAAGGCTACAGCTCAGTCCAATTAAATAGAATCTGTGGTGAGACACAGATATCAATATTTTTAAAGCTCCCCAGGCAATGCCGATATGAAGCCAAAGTTGAGAACCATTTACATGCATCCTTAAAATAATGTACATAAATAGATCAGGAGATACAAACGTTGTATGGGCAATCGACATGAATTCTGGAAAGGTTTGAGAATTTTAAGTATAAAAAGGGGAGAGTTATACATCTCTACAGAATGTCTGGGTCACAGATGAGAAACAAAAAAGGCTCCATAGCTGTAATAGGAGTCAGTCATGCAGTGATTATAACATAGGTAGGATCCCGGAATATCCCCTCCATCCATTTAAGCCGTACCAAAAGAGCAATATTTGGATATAAAACATTGAGGGCACTGAGAGCCATAAGAGTTACAAAAATTATATAACAAAGAGGCAGAAATTTCAGGTTGCAGGCATTTGGTGTTGCTGTCTTTTCCAATTTACACGCCTAAAAAGGATGGCACAAGGTACTGAGATTAGGTTGTTTTGCTGAAGGGCCTCCACAGGGCGCTCTCAGTGTGCCCTTCCCTCAGGTTGTGGAGGAAGCAATTCAGCATGGGAATGGCCACAGTACATACCACCAAGGCCACTGTACCCTTCCTGGGGGGAAGCTGAGATAGCCAAACTAAGGCAACCCCCAAGGTCTGTTCCATAAAATAAGCAAACTGACAGAGGAAAGCCACAGTTGAAGGCAGCTTTATATTTCCCAACTGTTGATGGTACTCTCCATACTGGAGGAAACTATTTAAGGTATAAGAGTTAACAACCACTGAGAATGGAACACTACTAAATACAGCACCAATAAATACAGTAGTATGTTATTGGTTAAGTTGTTAGAAAAGCCACGTTGAGAAAGCAAGAAGGGTCACAAGAGAAATGAGGAATTTCTGCATTTTTGCAGAATGTAGGTTGTGATGTCATCAAACTGTGCAGCTGGGATTCCAAAACGCTGATTGAAGAAAAGACACCAGGGGCGCCTGGGTGGCTTAGTCGGTTAAGCGTCCGACTT
Source organism: Hyaena hyaena (assembly GCF_003009895.1). Lineage (NCBI taxonomy): Eukaryota > Metazoa > Chordata > Mammalia > Carnivora > Hyaenidae > Hyaena > Hyaena hyaena. Next base: position 26,566 of record NW_024081389.1, on the reverse strand, counting down.
TCGCTTAGGTCATGATCTCGCGGTTCGTGGGTTCCGGCCCCGCGTCGGGCTCTGTGCTGACTGCCAGCTCAGAGCCTGGAGCCTGTTTCAGTCTGTGACTCCCTCTCTCTCTGACCCTCCCCTGCTCACGCTGTCTCTCTCTCCTGGAAATAAATAAAACATTAAAAAAAAAAAAAAAAAAGACACCAGAACCTAAGAAGCCACAAGTGGGAATTCATGAAGACTAGATAGTGCAGGGGAGGGTGACATAGGGCCACAAATTGGGTATAGGCCATCACAGTCAGAAGCACATTGTCCAAACCTCCAAAAAGACTTTTAAAAAATATTTGCATCAGACAGCCTGTATGAGATGACTCTGCTGAGTTTGGATGTCCTCAATCATCTCTGGGACTTTAATGGAAGTGAAACCAAGGTCAGCCAAGGACAGTTTGGAGAGACAGTACACAGGGATGAGGTGGGAATCTGGGCCGACAGAAAGATGAGCAGGTTCCCAAGCACAGCGACCAAGTACATGGTCTTTGTCGGCCAAAAGTGGAGGGGCTGTAGTTTCATATCATCTGAGAGGCTTAAAGGAAAAATTCGAAGAATTGTGTTAGATTCTTTGGTCCCATGTGGCTGGGATACCTTCTTCACTTATTCATTCTCCAATGTTCTTTCTTTCTTTATATAGATCAAAGTTCCTGACCTAAATCATTTTTTTTCTCTAAATAAGTTCATGTAATATTTTTTCCAAGGCAGATATACTTGCAAAAAATTCTCTCAATTTTTGTTTGTCTGAGAAAGTCACTATTTTTCTTTCACTTTTGAAGGATAACTTCACATGATATAGAATTCTAGGTTGGTGGTTTTCTTCTCTCAATACTTTAAACATTTTACTCCACTCTATTTTTGCTTGCATGGTTTGTGAGGAGAAGTCAGATGTAATTTTTATCTTTGCTCTTCTAGAAGATTTTTTTCCCTCTTGCTTTAGATTATTTTTATCTTTGACTTAATGAAATTTGAATATAATATACCTACGTGTTTTGTTTTTGTTTCTGTTCAGTTTTGGTTTCGGTTTAGGCATTTATCCTGCCGGTGTTCTCTGAGCTTCCTGGATCTGTGGATTGGTGCCTGACATTAATTTGTGGAAACTGTCAGTCATTATTGCTTCAAATATTGCTTCTGTTCCTTTCTCTCTTCTGCTATTCCACTTATACATATGTTCAACCTTCTGTAACTGTCCCACAATTCTCAGTATTCTGTTATGTTTCTTTTATTTTCTGTTTTTCTCTTTGCTTTTCAATTTTGGGATTTTCTCTGGTCATATCTTGAGGCCAATGACTTCAGCTCTGTCTAGTCTATTAATAAGGCACCACATGCATTCTTAATTTCTGTCAAAGTGTTTTTGACCTCTGGCATTTATTTTTTATTTTTTCTTAAAATATTCATCTCTCTGTTTATATTATCCATCTGTTCTTGCATGCTGTCTCCTTTTCCAGCAGAGCTCTAACCATATTAATCCCAATCATTTTATTTACTTATTTTTGAACAGGCAAGGTTTTGTTTACTATTTTTTAATATTTAATGACTTCTCTTTTCTAATGTATAGATTAATGTACAATTTAAAATATTATCTCTACTGTAATTCATGTTTGCATTATTATATACATTCAAACCATAATTCAATAAAAATAAAAAATAATTACTGATTAGCAGTTGATGTTTTTAAAAAATTATACTCATTTTAAATTCCTTGACTGATAATTCCAATATCCTTACCTCTCTGATTCTGAATCTGATACTTCTTTAGTCTCTTCAAACTGTGTTTTTTGCCTTCTAGTATGCCTTGTAATTTTTGTTTGAACCTAGACATGATCTCCTGTGTAATAGAAACTCTAGTAAATAGGCATTTAGTGGTATGGTAGTAAGGTGGAGAGGGCAAGGAAGCATTCTATTGTCCTGCAGGTTAGGCTCTGATAAGTTTGTTCAGCTTCTTATTTGTTATTAGGATGGAGTGGCAACTTCTAAGCTCCTTACATGTTGGACTAGAAACCCCTCAAAAACTTTCCAACACATGAAACCCCACAAGGGTCAACTAGCTCATTACCTTTCTACAAACTGAAGCATCCTCAATGGCCAATCATATTAAACTCATATTGGAAAAATATATATTTTTAGGTAGACATTCTCTGACAATTCAGTAGCTTCTTTATTAAGTTCATCTCTTTCCAGTCTGAGCTTGCCTCTTTGGGAAGGAGCATAATCACTTATGAAATAAGTAATTTAAAAATAAACAGTGAACTTTTTATAGTTTTTTATTACCTAACAGAAATAGATTTGTATATTAATACAGAATTATTCTAAGGATGCTGCCCAACTCAGACCCACCCCCTAAAAAATACACTGTCCTAAGCAACATGGCCCATGTGCATGGAGGTAATTTACCTGGCTTCCCCATGGCCTCAGTCTATGATTTAAAGACAGAAAGTCCACCTCCTTTCCCTAAGGAATTCCTATTTCCCCTGGATTAGTTAATATTTTTCCACAATGAAAATTCAAAATTTTAAAATCTATTCTCTGTCACAGCCATTTTACACTAAAATATTACAGGAAAAAAATGCTTAAAGTTAAAACCCATATGAAGTTAACATTTAGCATTTACCTTGTGCCATGCACAAGAATTCCCTTTTCTACTTGCAAAATAAAGTGGGGGAGTTGAAAGACCTTTCCCTCTAATTCAAGCTTTAGGCCTACTTTTCCAAACACTTTCTATCCAATTGAGGCAAGAATAGCTTTTAAAGATAAATCAGTGTAGGCCTGACCTAATATACCACCATAAAGTGCATTGGGTAGATGTCACGGCAGCAGATGTTTGGTCTATTTAATCCTGAGTCTGGCTCAGCAGTGGGTAATGCTATCATTAATCCACTGAGAGCACACCCCTCAGATGATAATTAGGGAGGAACTATTTTTTAAGTAACCATAATTGCAGTGACACTCTCAATAGCCCTAATTATGGAAATGAGTTTCACATTAAATTCACCTGCCTGATAATATACAGTAAAAGTCTATCTCAGCTGAACCATGTTGTTTGTTAAAACAGCAATGCCTGACGTTCAGGTATTCGACATGTGAATAATAAAGCCATCATCTCTAGAGTTTCAGCTTAAATTAGAAGTGGTATTAATTTGCCTAGAGTTAGTGTTGTAGGCTCTGCATGAAAAATACATCTCTGGTCAAAAAGCTAGAAGATTCCAAACAACAGTCTAGCCCAGGTTTATTTCCTAATTTTGTCTGATGCCTGATGTTTTATTCTACTCGAACTCCATAAGACACTGAACAGCTTCCTGCTTGTTCTTATGCTAAGAAAAACCCCTAAGTTTGATGCTGATTGCTGATAGTCCTATACATATTTTAAAGTTTTTTTTTTAAGTGATCCCTACATCCCATGTGGGGCTCATACTCACAGTCCCAAGATCAAGAATCACAGGTCCCTCTGACTGAGCCAGCCAGATATTCAGTCCTACTCCTTTTTTATCCTGAGAAAGGCGACAGAGTTTGTAAATATGGCCATGGAAGATATATACACATACATACACACAGACACACATGCACAGGCACATAAACATGCACTCACATAATGGCTATAATAACCTATTTCCTTTTATACAGACATCTCTATTCCCAGGGAGAACTCAGAGTCACATTCTTGTCTTTCAGAGACCCTAGGCATACCAGAGTAATGTATTAATCTTCTCATATTCAATAAATGGGAAAGATGCTGAAAAAATTGAAAGCAGTCTATTGTTTACAAGAAGGGATAAAGAGAGAGATCTAAGAAAGAACTATGTGGCCCCCTGCCTCGTCAGTTTTCATCCTTTTCCTTGGTTTGGCTCACTCAGAATTACTCATCCAATATTCAGTGAGACTAAGAGCTCTAAGTTTACCCTTCTGGCATCCACAAAGTAAACCGCTCAACTTAACTTTGCCAACTACTGAAAAGATCTCCTCTCCTTTGTTCTCAGCCTTGTTACTCTGAAGTTTGGAAAGGCACTCCAACTCTGTAAGGTAAAAGGAAAAAGAGGACAGAGTGATTTATTTTCCCTTATTTTCCCTCAAAATTCCAACTAAAAATGGCAAATGAGGACAAAATCCTGCTACAAGTCATTGTTATGAAGGTGACTTCATTTTGATGAAAGTTGCAAAGAGACAGAATATATTAACTCTGTTTTGAACTTTAAGACAACTCTTTCTCTCATCAGCAGCAGTCCCAGTGGTAGAGTTGAATGGGGGGAGATATCAGTTGCTTCCGTCCTCATTAAATTTTTGGCCACAAGCCATTGAACTAAATTCAATAAGCTGAAGCTTTGGAATTTACATTAGTTCTTTAAACAAAAGCTTCATTCTTGGACAATGAAATTTTGAGTACAATTTGCTCTCCTAACACTAGAAGGTTCACAGGGAAGAAATTAATTGGACTCTATTGTTCTTTTCCCTCTTTTCTCACCCCCAACATGTTAAACATTTCTAAAGACCTCAAATGTTACTGTCCTTCATTTGGTGAAATTTAATTCAATTAAAATTACAAAACAGATGCAGAATAGATCATAGTAGGAGTCGATTCTAAAAGCAAAGCTATAAATTACTCATTGATTCCTGCCCTCTGGTAGCTTGTGATCTTAGTCATCCCCATTTCAGACAGGTCCCTGCATTTGTTCTCTGATGAGACTTGAAAAGCAAGCCAATTTGATTCCATATCTTACCTAGGGTTCATTTCCTCATACAAAGAAGAGCACTATAGATAAGATTCTCACAGGGATAACCCCAAAATAGTGGGAGATAAGTCAATTTGTGGCTTTTCCAGATATCAACAATCTCTATCAAGGCTACCAATAATTCATTTCAATCAACAAAGGAAAAAACTGTTATTCAGATGAAAGAGACTAGGGCTGGGAGAGGAGAGGTGTGGGAGGAGCAGCGCGACTCAGAAATAGGGGGAAAAATCAGCACTATTATAAAAGTCTAAATCATGAAAACAATGTTTTATTGGTGATGGTGGTACTTTAAGAAGAGATGTAACCTATAGAAATCCTCCCTATGGCAGTAGTATTAACTTGTCTTGTGTTTTAAGAGAGTAAAATGTGATCTTTCCCCACCCACTCACTGCCTCTTTTATAGAAGATATACCTAGAGTAAATCTATACCATATGAATGATGTTACTGCATTCTGGCTTATACTATTTCAGGACTATTTTATTATACTGAGATGGAAAGAGTACTAGACTTCAAGTGAGAAAAAAAGCAGGTGGTAGTCCTAATTCAATTCAACCATTTACTACCCTTACTGCCTTATACAAGCATCCTAATTTTGTTAGCCCCAGCTTTCTCTTCTATAAAATAGCCTCAGCAGGTTATTTGAGATAATAAATGTGAAGATGCTTTAGAAAACTATCTATCTGTATGAAGGCAGGAATGATCATGGATGATGACCATGCTGTTCATCACCATTTTATAAACAGATCAGGTCTTTAAGAACAGAGATGAGACTAGATTGTTCCAAGAATCTGTCATATAACAGAAGAAGTAAACAGCTAATGTATTAATGAACACAAAAAGCTCTTTTGATTCATAGGTAGGCAAGCTAGAAGGGACTTCATTTGGTCCAACCCAATCATATAATAGAAGACCGAGCTCAAAACTGACTTGTTCAAATACCTCATAAAAGTGGTACAGACATGGAACCAGATCACAGTCCTTTTGAACTGAGCCCTGTACCAGCCACACCAGATTGGGGAAGGTTTTATTCAAGAAAAAGAGATGGCAAGTACATGTACATTCATGACAAAAGGCGGAAGTCCCAGTCTCATGGATAGCTGACACAATACATAAATATTCTGACAGAGAAGCTCTTTTCCCAACAGGCTGTCAACCTAAGGATTCATCACTTGCTGGAAGAGGACAGGTAAAGCATAAGCAGTAACGAGTGAGTGTTCTGACTACTGACCAGGATTCTGGACAAGCAGGACTGGGAATGCCAACAGAACAAGGATAAGCGGCAGGTTAGGTTTTTTCCACCTCAAAACTCTGACTAAGAAGCTGCATTTCCGGGCTCCTGGGTGGCTTAGTCGGTTAAGCGTCCGACTTTCGCTTAGGTCATGATCTCGCGGTTCGTGGGTTCGAGCCCCGCGTCGGGCTCTGTGCTGACTGCCAGCTCGGAGCCTGGAGCCTGTTTCAGTCTGTGACTCCCTCTCTCTCTGACCCTCCCCTGCTCACGCTGTCTCTCTCTCTCTCTCCTAGATATAAATAAAACATTAAAAAAAAAAATTTAAAAAAAAAAAAAAAAGAAGCTGCATTTCAGGGACTATCCTCGGCAAACAAGCATAAGAGAGACATAGGAACGTAGTATAAAGTCCACTGTCTATCAGGTATTGAGGCACATTTTAGCTTCTTCAACTCGACCCCTAAAAACAAAGTCCTAATGGCCTTTCTATCCTATAAAGGCCATTAAATTTATCTTTAACTTAAGGAGGTGTTCCTATAAATTTATCTTTAAGGAAGTCATTACAGGCAGGCCTCTGGGATGCTACGTTCTCTCTCATTCAATGAGTTATTTCGGGGAGAGTTTCAAGGACAAGAATGATGAGAGGCAGGGTCAGGAGGACTTCATCTGACACAGCAGAGCAGCAGGAGCTGGGAACAAGCCGTCAAACCCCGGGCTGGAGGTATGATGTGTTTCTACACTTGCATCCCTCTGAAGTCTTCACACCTACCTATACCCACAGCTCATCTCTCCCCCAGCCCTCAGCAGTTTGGTTCAAGCCAAGAGACAGTAGGGGACAGACGCACATATGTTCTGCTATTAATATCTAATTAATTGACACAAGGACTACCTAAGGAGCATAACTTTGAGATGCAGAGAAGGCAGCACAACAGTGAGAGCAAAATATCATCCCTGACCATGGCCGTATCAGTCTAATTTTTTTTTTTTTATGTTTTATTTATTTCTAGGAGAGAGAAACAGCGTGAGCAGGGGAGGGTCAGAGAGAGAGGGAGGCACAGAATCTGAAACAGGCTCCAGGCTCTGAGCTGGCAGTCAGCACAGAGCCCGACGCGGGGCTCGAACCCACGAACTGCGAGATCATGACCTAAGCGAAAGTCGGACGCTTAACCGACTAAGCCACCCAGGCGCCCCTGGTCTAGAGAATCTCCTGGGGCATCCTACAAATATTTTTGAAAGGAGCCTGGGGCTTTCTGGGTTGCTGAAGCTATATATTTGCAGATGCAAAGACTTTCGAATTCTCTCAGAATTCTATCCCATTTCTGAAAACCCTCAAAAGAAAACTATCAGTCCCAATAATACAGGAGCAATAAACCCAGTACCAATTGATTGGTTTCACCATTCATCTCCTTATCCTACGGCAGAATTTAACCCTAAGAATGGCCTGACATTAGTGGAGTTGCTCTATGCAAACTTGATATTCCAGCTTAAGGTAGAAGAAAGCAGGGTAGACTGATACAAACGCAAGCCAAATTAGTGAACTCTGATGGAATCTATGGATTCATATGCTTCATCAGATTTTCAAGTTTTTCCTCAGAAGCACTCTCAATAAATTATTACATTCTGCAGGACAGAAAGTAGCAGATTGCTTATGGGTGTTAGGGAAGGTTGGAGGGGGAGAGAGCAGTGGAAGGGAATGAGAATGATTCAGTCCACCCACATGTCTCTGATGTACTGGAAATAGGATTTTTCTGAAACCCAGGGTCAGATTCTTACTGATACTGTGGAAGAAAGAAAGAGAGAAAAGAAAAGAAAAAAAAAAAAGAAAAGGAGAGAAAGGAAAGGAAAAGGAAAGGAAAGAAACAAAGAGAAAAAGTCTGAAGGCTTTTTAAAGTTGCCCAGTTTCCTCAGGTCCATACATTCCCAGATAATGCTTTAGCCACCTGAAGCTCAAAGGCCACCATTTTGTTTATTAAGTTTTTGCATGATTTCTGTTGAGAGTGAACTTCCTTCTGATTAACTGTACTGGTAATATTACAGAAGCAATGGGTGACCAACCCTGGCTAAGCAGCAACTAGTATACTGGCTGGATTCTTAGAATTTGCATTAAATTTCATGTGCTGCTACTCTAAAAGAAAACATTACTTTGGTCTTTCACAAACCCGGGACCTTCCCTATTACATCGGTTATCATACATACAGGCATACTTCATCATGATCTGCCTTTTCCTTTAAAAAGGGCAGGGTAAAGACAGGGAGGTTACTCAATTAATGCCACAAATATTTATTCCATAACTGCGATGTTCCTAGGAAGTAGAGTGGAAAATAAGCATTTATGAAGTATACTGATTTCCTCAAAAACTGACACTGCAATGAGGAGAAGCCATGCCAAGCATTCCCTGTGAAGAGTAAGAGAGGCTCAGGCAGTGTATAAGAAGAAGCCAGGAACTGAGAAGCGGCCCATTCATGTTCCAGGGATGATGGAAAGATGCTAAGGGCATTCTGATCTGAGACACATTTCAAAGTAAACTCTCCTAAGGTCAATTTTTTTTGAACCTGGTATTTGTAGCACACTGAAAAGTTCCTAAGGGAAGATGACTGAATAAAGTTTTTTATCTTCACAAAATAGTTTCAAATCACATAAATAGTAAAGAGAATTTCTGATCATTTATTTAGAAAGAAAAATAAAAAGCAAGGCCGCTGCTATATAAATTAACAAAGAAATGGAGTTACAGCCCTTTAAGAGTTCTTTCTAAAATAAGAGTGATATTTTTCTTTCTTTTTCTTTTTTCTTTTTTTTTTTTGCTCTGTTATTTATTGTATTTTCCTGTCTCTCCTCATCATACAAGAAAGTACTTTATAATAATAAACTCTATGTTCTATGTACTCATTTGAAAAGTTCATTAGTAGATAATTCATAGAAGATTCTGGTAATCTTTCATGAGGCTACACTCTACTATGTCTTGAGAACAATTCCATTAAAAGGACATAGAATTAACACTGTTATTTCACACAACCCAGCTTAATGATATTTTTCTTTAATCTCTTACAAAGCTATTAGGAGCAAGCAAGGGACATCAAGGACTTTAAGGAATTATCACCCTAATAAAAATATGAAAAGAGTGAAAAAGTTAGCCAAACATAAACCATTGGGGGGTTCTCAATGTTCCAAGTTAGGTTTGTTCTTGAGGTCTTCCACAAAAAAAAAAAAAAAAAAACCCACAAAGATTTTAGAATGTTACTCAGATAAAATTCAAAATAAGTCTTTATTTATAACCCACATATTTGATCTCCCAAACATGAGAGACCTATAAATGGACTTCAAAGTATCATTTAATTTAGAGTTTCTTGACCCTAGATGAACACTTAAATCACTTGGGAGCTTTCAAAGAAATGCACTCCTATTTCTCGTCAGATTAATTAGTACTTACTTTAAGTTCCTCAAGTGATGCCAATGTCCAGCCCAGGCTGAAATATACAAATTTATTTTCTTACTTTTTGATAGTTATTTTGTTTCTACGGCTTTGTGTTTTTTAAATACTCTTCCAAAGATTTTCTGTCTGATCCCTGCCTTTATATACTCATAATTTTCTAGATAATTCTGTATCATATTCTATTCTCTAATCTTCTGGTTTTGTACTGTAGTCCTCAATCTAGGACTATGTTTTCTCTCTTTGTTACAAAACTGTGATATACCCATCCTGCTACATTTATGTTGACTTACAAATTATTCTTACCCAAACACTATTACAAGGCACACAATAAAAAACAAGGGACATGGGGCGCCTGGGTGGCTTAGTCGGTTAAGCGTCCGACTTTTGCTTAGGTCATGTACTCGCGGTTCGTGGGTTTGAGCCCCGTTTCGGGCTCTGTGCTGACTGCCAGCTCAGAGCCTGGAGCCTGTTTCAGTCTACGACTCCCTCTCTCTCTGACCCTCCCCTGCTCACGCTCTCTCTCTCTCTCTCCTAGAAATAAATAAAACATTTAAAAAAAAAAAAAACAAACAAGGGACAGTCTCTAGAAAGTAATTAGTTCCATGAATCCATAGACAATATTGATGGTGGGAGTGTCTTATGAAATAAGAGACTACTCATAAATCAAGTTGATTTATATGGAATTTCAATTTCAGAAATGTTAGGCATTTTGATCCCAATCATAAACTCTGAACCTAGCCTGAACCTGATGTAGCTATATGCTGCTAAATTTCAGACCAATGAAGAATTTTGATAAAACAAGAGTTTTTCTGGGTTACCCAGTTCTACTAAGATTGTGGCTCATAATCCTTGGAGTTGGAATAAAAATTTTCTACTTACATATGATTTTATGTTTCCCTAAGCCTAGAAGAGGCAGAGAGTTCCGTTGTTATTTGCCAGATAAATGCTTGTGGTGGTTTTGAGTTTGTCACTGTAGCTCGGTGTTGGACAGATCCTATAAAAATAATTCTGATACATAAGAAAGAAACTACATATACGTTTCCTTAGGACAGATCAAATTATGGCCATGACTGAAATGTACTAATTTTTTTTTTTTTTTGCTTCAGGTTCCCTTATGGAAAATGAGTCATTCCAATCCAATCTCTTTCTTAAAATGACATTTGGGTCAGATTAAAACCAAAACCATGTGAACAGGTGAATAGCAGACACAAAAGCAAACCTTAACCTCTCTAAGGACATAGAGTTTAGGTAGAACTGTTACCTACATAAAAGTGGCCTAACAAACATTAGAGTCCATAAAAACGTCTAAAATTCAGAGAATAGGCATTGGAACCACCCAGTCTCCCTAAGATACATGTGATCCTAGGCAAGCTATTTAACCAGTCTCTCAGCTTCATTATCTTTAAAATGGATTTAACACCCACCTTATATAGCTGGTAGGGAGGAAATAATAGAACACCCACACAGCATTTGAGGTACTGTCTGGTTTAAAAATGCAAGTCTGAGGGCACCTGGGTGATTCAGTTGGTTGAGCATCTGACTTTGGCTCAGGTCATGATCTCGCAGTTCCTTAGTCCCAGCCCCACATCGGGCTCGCTTCTGTCAGCACAGAGCTGCTTTCGATCCTCTGTCCCCTTTTCTCTGCCCCTCCCCACTAGCATGCGCTCAAACATAAATAAACATTCTAAATAAATAAATAAATGTCTAGTTTATAAATGCACAGGGGTGCACAGAAACAGGGATGTGTCTCTTATGATGTAAATACACAAAGCTCTCTCTACATTAAGTCACATGTAGCCATACAAATATATAAATAGAAAAAGAAATACTCATAGAAATAAAAAAACCTTAATCCCTATCTGTTTCGATTTTAATTTTTTAAATGTTTTATTTATCTCTGAGAGAGAGAGAGAGACAAAGAGAGGAGAGATAGAGAGAGAGAGAGAGACAGCATGAGTAGGGGAGGGTCAGAGAGAGAGGGAGACACAGAATCTGAAATGGGCTCCATGCTCTGAGCTAGCTGTTGGCACAGAGCCTGACACGGGGTTCAAACCCATGAACCGTGAGATCATGACCTGAGCCAAAGTCAGACGCTGAACAGACTGAGCCACCCATGTGCCCCTATCTCTTTTTTCTAGAAATGGGGTTACACATATTACCAAAACTGGAGGGGGCAAAGCAACAAAGCTTTACATTAGTCACATCCCCCCTCAGCTTTTCCAAGAATGCTTTGGAAGATGAATTAAGTAATGAGGAAATAACTCTCACCAGTTAGGCCAGTGATATGATAAACTATTAATTCAGTTTGAGGACCACAAAATTCTTTATTAGGGTCTAGCTTGCTGGGCTCTCCAATTTATAATGATTATGTTTCTTCCATGGATTAGACAGCTAAATCAGTCCCAACTTGAGATATATTTTTGAGCTCCAACGGATGATCCAATTTGTCTGTTAAAATCAATAAAATGTACCAATAAATGCCAGATTTCCCCTCCCACTGATTTTGGGATATGTGTTAAGTCCATACACATTTTGAAAACATCACTCCATTGTATTTCTCTAACTTAAGAGGAAATAATTAGAATAGGTGAGAAATGTCCTAAGACATCTGTATGGCTTAGATGGTGACTCTTAATTCAAGTTACAGTGTTCAAAGGCCCAATTATATCCTGAAACCAAAGACCTGCACTTAATATGTACTCAATGGACATTTATTATGTAGTTCATAAACTTATCAAAAATCCTATGAAGGTCCTTTGGGCTCTGCCTGAGAATAAATATTTGAAGGATGTGAGACTCTCAGGAGTAAGAAGATAGAGTCACAGAAAAGCGCACAAGAGGAACAATAACATATTTAAAGTTATACTGCAATTCAGAGGAGAACATAGAAGTGGAATAGGAGTCTTGTAAAACTAGACAAATGTCCCAATCAACCAGATGAGAGGAGCAGGAGAGCAAGTCTCCACATGAAGTTTCTCAAAGAAGACACTTAGACCAGAGTAAAAAAGATCAAACTACCACCATGTCCTCTTCTTCTTCCTCATCTGAAAAGAAACCTGAGACGGAGTGACTGAAGAAGGGACTATATTATTTCCTGAGTGAATTTTTAACAAAACATTTGATTGCTTTTTTATAAAATTTTCTTACTGTTTATTCATTTTTGAGAGAGATAGGGTATGAGCAGGGGAGGGGCAGAGAGAGAGACACAGAATTCAAAGCAGGCTCCAGTCTCTGAGCTGTCAGCACAGAGCCCTAAACCCATGAACCATGAGATTGTGACCTGAGCTGAAGTTGGATGCTCAACTGACTGAGCCACCCAGGCGTCCCAAAATATTTGATTTCTTTTGAATTAATCTGGTAAGAACATTTCAGAGTGTGCAAGGTAGAGAATTTCATTCACCCAGTAAAACACTTTAGTTGTTTAATAATTTGGTGTTATGTTTGATTTTATAAAAATGAGTTTAAGTCAGGCATATTTGCTCTAACAATGAAAATCAATACTATGTAGAACACACATTCTACTAGAAAAAAAATTCAGCTCAACTCATTTGCCAAATAATAACTAAGCGTGTAGCAAATGTAAGGCATAAAAGATTTTTAAATACTTTATTTTTCATCTTGAATAAAGGTGCTTTATATATTATCACATCAATATGCTCAAAAATAAGGTGACATACAGACTAAGAATTCTGTCCCGGTTACATACCAGTAAATGATGAAGCTATATTCCATTCTAACTCCATATTCTCTGCTCTCAACCATGTCCTAAGACCAAATTCCTTGTCTTAAGAGTCTTATATTCAAAAGGACAGAGAAGACAAGCATTCAAATGACATCATATCTAGTGCAATAAGGTAGGTAAATACAAATTAAGTCATACCAGATGATCATGACATGACAGATTTAAGAATATAATTTTTAAAGAATGAGCAACTAATATCCAAAAACAAACTATGTTGTGAGTTTTAAGCCAGAATTCTAAAATTATATTTAGTGTTTAAAACCAGAGGTATTTAAAATACAGGGGTGTTTTATCTGTAAAATAATTTATACTGAGAAGTTAAAAGGACCCTCATGAGTTACTGAGTCCAGTGTCATTCCAAAATAAAAATTGTTCCTAAACAATTCCTCGAAAGGTGTCAGATCTTGGCATCTTATACTCCCAAATTCCTATTATGTCTTTTTTTGTTGTTGTTGTTAATGTTTGTTTATTTTTGAGAGAGAGACAGAGTGCGAGTGAGAGAGGGGCAGAGAGTGAGGGAGACACAGAATGCAAAGCAGGCTACAGACTAAGCTGTCAGCATAGAGCCCAATGTGTGGCTCGAACTCACAAACCATGAGACCTGAGCCTAAGTTGGATGACTGGGGGGCGCCTGGGTGGCTTAGTCGGTTAAGCGTCCGATTTTTGCTTAGGTCATGATCTCGCGGTTCATGGGTTCGAGGCCCGCATCGGGCTCTGTGCTGAGTGCCAGCTCAGAGCCTGGAGCCTGTGTCAGTCTGTGACTCCCTCTCTCTCTGACCCTCCCCTGCTCACGCTGTCTCTCTCTCTCTCCTAGAAATAAATACAACATTAAAAAAAATTTTTTAAGTTGGATGACTGAGCCACCCAGGCGTCCCTCCTATTATGTCTTGATACTCACCACATATCAGACAGAGACCAACCCAACTGTGTCAAATTCTCTCCATCCCCTTCTGTAATTAAATGTTTCCTTAACAATATGTTTCAATAACATCCAATGTATGTATAAATCCTTTTTTATCTCCAGAAATTGCTTAGTACAATTTTTAGTTTGTTTTATTTCATATTCTCTTTTCCCATAAATAAGCATTTATTGAGTACCAACCAAATCAGAACCTCACACATCCAAGGGTGCATACAATTATGATCCCTTTATGTATGGCCCTATGGGAGCCTACATTTATGAGAGAGAGGCTCATGCATTAAAAAAGAAATTCCAATGACCATACAAAGTTCCAAAGACTCCAATCATCATATCGAAGCACCACAGCAGTTACAAAAAGTTCTAGAGAAGAATCCCTTTCTATAGGCCTTGCAGGATGGGGAAACTTAAAAGAAAAGGGATCACCTGACAAATTAAAATTTTAATCCTTAATTAACTATTTAATTCCAATAAGCATTTCTTATTTTAAGTCCTATGGGCTCTAAAACAAAAGACACCAAAGGAAGTTGAAAGACAATTTAGGAAGAACCAACTAAATTAGTTTGTTTCCTACCTGGGCCCAGCATGTTTCCTTCATTCCACGTCATTTCACTTTCTGGCAGGTTTCCTGTAAGCTTTTATTTCTAATAAACTAAGTGAACTAGGTATCATATCGTGAGAAAAATCTGTATTCCCTATTTTCAAAAATTCTGTAAAAGTTGGGTTCAGAAGTAGTTCGTTGAATACCACTCTCATTGGCTACTACTCTCTGCTTGCTTGGCAAGCATGAGAATTGAGCCCGAAGCAAGTGCTTTATAAAAGTGTGTCAGGTAGAATGAGTCCAGCATGATACATAAGAAACAGTCTCTGAACAAAAGTCCCATTTGCAGGACATTACACTGAAGCCAATGTCAATTTTCCTTCAACACAGAGATGGTACAGAAACAGTGAGTGATAATGGAAACAGCCTTTGAAGCAATGTGAAAACACATGCACACACAGACACACAGACACACACACACACACAAAGACACACAACAAACTAGTTTTTCATTCAGAATCTGCAAATCACTGGAGTCAGACCAAGCAGATAAGAGATTGCTTTCTTTCTTACTACCTGGTCCAGAAATTCTAGATATTTACAACAATTTATAGCTCAGAAAAGAAAAGAAAAGAAAAGAAAAGCAATCACAAACTTTTCCAGCAGAAAGCTGATAAATCCAAAAGGGCTCTCCAAAAATAAGCTCAGCCTTCACTGAGCAATGATATCTGGGAGGAGAGCAGGGAAGAGAGGGGCGGGCTCCAGGCACCGGCAATTGTACCAATCATAAGCTGAACTACAGCAGCAGCTGCAATACAAGGAAGTAAACTGCTCAGGGAGCAATTGCTCTGGTAACCCTTTTAAAAATGGGAACTGCATCAATAGAACTGTTAGGCATTTACCCGAGGGATACAGGAGTGCTGATGCATAAGGGCACATGTACCCCAATGTTCATAGCAGCACTCTCAACAATAGCCAAAACATGGAAAGAGCCTAAGTGACCATCACCTGATGAATGGATCAAGAAGATGGGGTTTACCTATACAATAGAATACTACATGGCAATGAGAAAGAATGAAATCTGGCCATGTGTAGCAACATGGATGGAACTTGAGGGTGTTACGCTGAACGAAATAAGTCAGGCAGAGAAGGACAGATACCATATATTTGCATATATAGGAGGATTAGGAGGAACTTAACGGAGGACCATGGGGAAGAATAAGGAGAAAAATAGTGGGGGAGAGGAAGGGAGGCAAACCATGAGAGACTCTTGAATACTGAGAACAAACTGAGGGTTGATGGGGGTAGAGGTGAGGTGAAGGGGAGTGATGGGCATGGAGGAGGGCACTTGTTTTGATGAGCACTGGGTGTTATATGGAAACCAACTTGACAATAAACTATGAAAGAAAAAATAATGAAAAATAACTAAACAAATAAAAATGGGAACTAGGTTTGCAAAATACCTGAAAGAATCAGTATTCAACATGCTTGTCCTGCGGGATATGGAAATGCCCAGGACCACTGAAGGCACGTACCAAAGGACTAAAAAACATGTACACAGAAAAAACAAAACTTTTGCAAAGGACACTAGCAAGAAGCTGAATAGGGTAATGCAGAGAGTTTTAGAAGGTTCTTCTCTTCTGGGTGTGTCTTCGCATTTGTAAAATTAGCTATTTCCTAAAAGTTTTATCAGTATTAAGATTCTATGAGTTTTGTGAAGTGCTACAATGAAAACTATACAAAATAAACACAATAGTATAGACAGCAGCAACAATACTCAACTGCGGAGACAGGGGATAGCTGAGGAACCCTTGTGCTACACAGAGGATCCCAACATTCAGGCAAGGTTGGTGTAACCCCACACTCACTCCAACTCTCCAACCCAAATTTTGTATCAAATTGTTAAGAAATTTACCATGTCTTATGCTGTGTGGATACCATGATTTCGCAGCATTTAATACCCTAAGCCCTCACTAAAATCCTCCATGGCTTCCATTGCCCCAAATAAGATTCCAAATTCCTGAGCCATATCCTACAAGGCCTGACACAATCTGACCCTGGACTTTCTCTTCAACCTCCCCTCCCCACAATCTCTCTCTCTGGTTTGCTTTATCTGAGACAACTGGCCCTATTTTTGTACTTCAGGAGCGTCAAGCTCATCCCAACCTCAATGCCTTTTTCCTTCTGCCTACAAAGACTTCTCCCTGTCCAACAATAGGCCAGCTCCTTCACATTACTTATGTTCCACTCCAAATGTCACTTAACTAAGAACGCATACCTGATTCCCCCACTAGTCACTCCATCACATTGCTCTTGTATTTTTCCAGCATACTTATCATTCTCTGAGATTAAATTATTTGTTTACACATTTATTATCTGTCTTCCCCAACTAGATCATAAGCTGAATGAAGGCACAAATTTGATCTGTTAATTGTAGTCCTCACCATCATAGATCCTCAAATATTGTTGAATGATTAAACTGCAATTTAAGTATTAGCACCTTTATTTTACTAAGAAATCTCATATAAAAGGTTTAGTGATTTACTCAAGTGAAACCCTCTAGTAAATAATGTTAAGATTAGTATCTGGGACTTTAAATAATCTTTCTATTAGAATTTGTTTCTGGAACATTCTAGCCAATTGATTCTAAAAGCCACCTCTCATCATTCTTTATAAGTAGAGCAAACTACCTCAGTGTATTGATAACCCTAATCCATGCATAAAAGGGTCCATTTTCAAGCATGTTGGATAGTAGAGAAGAGGTTCCATGAAGGTATCTTAGCATAAGACTAGAGATGAGATTTGATACATAATAATAATTAAAAATCATATTTTCTATCATGATGAGAAAGAAAGGGATCATGGTAGTTGGGGAACATAATTAATTTGAGACTTTGGTATATTTCAGCAATCATTTGAATCAGCAATCATTGGAATAATAGTGATGGACTTGAAATTGTGTTCAGTGATGTACTGAAATGTTTCAAGGCATGGGGCTTCAGAGTCTGGACCTGAATCCCTTTTCTGCCATCTCTGTAGGACCTTGTGGCCTGTCTGTGCTTCACTTATAAACAGGGGTTACTACCATATACTTGTAGATTAAATGAATTTACAGAAAGAGAACTCTTGGGTCAGAGCCTGGCACAGAGTATCCATCAACACATGCTAGCTATTGTTATTATCACTAGTTTACACTTTTCACTGTGAGATCTCGCACTGCAAAAGACATTAGTCATTTAATTTCCAGATGAACCTTGGTAGACCACAATAATATCTCCAGTAGCTATGGGTCTTTCACTCATATATTACCACATACCACCCAAAACCTTATACAATTCACTGCCAACTCTACTCACCTGTCTCAGGGAATTTCAGTGGGCTCCTCCCTTCCATTCTAAATCCCTGTTCCCTGCCAATGGTTTCGAATTTTTGGGTTACTTTTAGTCTAACTTCTGTGGGCTAACTTCTAAGTTATATTTTCCACAAGGCTTTCTCTTTAGGTTTGCCCCTGGCATCGCTCAGTTGGTTCTTGCTCCTTGCTGAGCATCTTGATGGCTACTCCAGGTCATGCTGACTCAAGTTGGGTCTAGTATCCTGCTCTCCTGCTTCTGAGGAGAGGGTCATGAGATCATTAGTAGGGCATCCTCGAGGCACCTTGGTGGTTCAGTAGGCTAAGCATCCTACTCTTGATTTTGGCTCAGGTCATGGTCTTTTCAGTTGTGGAATTGAGCCCCAAATTGGTCTCACACTGAGCATGGAGCCAGCTTGAGATTCTTTCTACCTTCTTTCTGCCCCCTCCCCAACTAGTATTCTTTCTCTCTCCTCTCTCTCTGTCTCCCCCCCAAAAAATAAATAAATAAGTAAACATTTAAAAAAGGAAAGGAAAAGATAATAGGGTATCTCAACATGGTATAGTTTAATAAAGTTGAGCCTGTATTCCAACTTCTATGGGACTGAGTCAAGATGTCTAGCTTAGAAAAGAATGGACATCACTTAAGTATGTAGTGTGAATTCATGTCCTTTTCTTTACCAGGCTCATAAGTAATATCTTTTCTACATTCTCGCTTTTTAATACCATCATCCTTTAGTTAGAAAGCATTTTCTGACAAATTCTTCTACCCCACTTCTCCTCTGCTTCCTCCAAGCACTGTATGCTCAAAGTGTCTTTAAATATACTTGAACGTTATAAAAGCCCACCATATTTCCGGGATCTTCATTGAAATTCTTGCTAGAGAGTATCCTGTTCTCTCTATACTTTCAAATATGTCCCTATTTTCTAACTCAGAATCTTTTGCAAAATTGCTTTCAAAGGTAAATTTTAGCTAGGTGTTTCCAGGAAGCAAGAATACAGAAACTGAGATACCATCATGTGTCACATGTTCTATCACCTTATTTTTCTTAAGACCGTCTTTAGTAAGAGGCGCCTGGGTAGCTCAGGCAGTTAAGTGTCCAACTCTTGATCTTGGCTCAGGTCATGATCTCATGGTTCGTGAGTTCAAGCCCCATGTCAGGCTCTGTGCTGGCAGTCCAGAGCTTGCTCAGGGTTCTCTCTCCCTCTCTCTCTGAACTTTCCCTGCTTGTGTTCATGTGCTCTCTCACGTTCTCTCTCAAAATAAATAAATAAACTTTTTTTTAAAAAGCCCTTGGTGAAACAAATTGTTCTGCTTTGAAAACTAGTCATCTAAGGAAGCATAAATCTTAGAAAATAAAAAATAAAAAACTCTAGCTTCTCACAAATGTGCTTGCTAAGGGTATTGTACGCTCTGGTCAGAGGGGAATTATCCAAAGCAGGTGGCATTGGTGTATCAATCTAAGTGGTTCACCTTGCATGAGCTCCTAAAGGAAACAGATCTATTTCAAAATATATCCTTCTTATAGAAGTATCTCATGAAATAGATGCTATGGTCTATCGACAGCAGTCCCTTCTGTTTGTCAAGTCAGATATAATCAAATCAGGAAAAGCACAGGGGAGAAAGGGAACCAACCTTTTCTTTCAACCTCACAAAAACTCTTTACCCAGTTACTTTACCTGTCCTTTGAAGAAGGATTATCAAATTTAACTTGAAAAGCACTTAAGCCTATGCACAGTGAGCTACAATACAGACATCATTGATATTTAATGATAAAGTTAACGTTACCAGTGGTACTAAAAAATATATAGCCAAACATTTCCACCAGAACTCAGGTCAGTTTTGGGTGAAGGGTTAGAAAGGGGTACTATAAACTATTAAACCTGGCATTCTCTTCTGGCTATCTACAGAACTTGCATTTTCTCTAGGTAAACAGGAGAGCTCTCTCCACGTCAGTGAAATCCAGAACCAACAACAAAATATCACTTTCCCTAAGTGAGCAGCACAAGATTCCTAACTGGAAATAGCTCACAACAGTCATTAATAAATGACCATAGAGACAGGTAGGATGAGCAGTGAAAGGGTTTTGGTTTTGGGGGTTCACTCCGTAAGATCTCTGATGTCCATTAAATGTATGTTATTTATACTGTGGAATCAACTGCAGCCAAGGATGACCAGTTATGGGACCACAGTGTTATCAGTCTCAGGGGAGCATGGTGGATTCATCACAGATGACACAATGTTTAGGATAGAGAAACACCAACAGGATCTGCTTACGTCAACCTCCTGGAATCAAATATTCAGGTATGCATTCACTCATTCTTCATTAAACACTTTTTTTTGAGAGATAGAGAGAGAGAAGAGAAGAAAGAGGGAGAGAGAGAATATTAAGCAGGCTCAATATCAGGACTGTGAAATCATAACCTGAAACAAAATCAAGAGTGTGGGCACTTAACTGACTGAGCCACCCAGGTTCCCCAAACACTTCTGAATGTCTTCTAACAAGCATTGAGCTGGCTGCTAAGGACACAGAAATACATGAAATGTGATCTCTGACCTGGACAAATCCGTAATCTATTAGATAACACACATGGAAACCAAAGGTATCAGGTATCATTACCGGGATGTGTTTAAGAGCCAGTGATGGGTTTAGGTAGCTGTGTGGGTGGCATTAACCAGGGCAGGAAGAATAAGAATTATGAGCAAGTAGAGGAAGAAGAAGAGTGAGAGCGAGTTTGGGACAGGGAGGAATTGGAAATAATCACTGCTTTGGATATGCTGAGTTTGAAGGGCTGCAGGAACATCAGAGATGTTCAGTAGGCCATTGAGCATATGAGTATGGAACATCAGACCACAGTGAAGGTTATAGTTCCACAGATCTGGAATGCATCTATATGTACGTAGTAGCAAAAGCCTTGGGTATGAATGGGGCATCTCTTCCCTGAGCTTCTGCTAAATTATTAGGTCCATTGTCCATTTCCTTTCATTACTATTTTCTACCCTTTGTATTTTTATCAAAAATATATTCTGTTAGTTGGCTCTCCTCTTGCCCCTTAATTCCTTTCCAGCATCAAGTATGACTCTTACTTTTGATATAGTTTTATCATTCCTTTTTCTTCTACTTTTTAATTACTTGTTTCCAATAATTTTTCCTCTGTAATAAAAGCCTTCTCCCTTAATACTACTCAAAATACCGCATTAATCTGAATTAGGAACCCATGTTTTTAAAAATTTTATCATTTTATCATGTAGAATTCATACATAAACAAAAATATACAGAGTATTCTAACAAACTCTCATATGCTTCAATAGGCAGCTATGTTTTTAAAATAAAATCAGCACATGAGTACTACAATCATGTATGAACCTCATTCTTCTACTATACCCGAAAATAACAAGCACTGTTCCTATCCATGGATGTTCACATCTTTTCATTATTAATCTCTTGCCTTGTGTTGTCCACTATTCGGGCAAACTTTCCACTTATTTTATCCTTATAACCACCTTGTGAGAGTCAGGTACCATTACTTTACCCATCTGACCCCAAAAAAATTTAAGACTCAGATTTAATGATGTGTCCAAAGTTACACATGACTAACCAATCAGTTTCCAAGCCAGGCAATTGTGATGTATTCCTTCAAACCTGCTTCAGTGTTTTAAATGCAGTGGAAACACTATGTGAACATCAGTTGATGATAATTATATTATCCTCCTATAATGACATCTTTTTTGCATTGTGCTTATTTAAACAATTCCTTGACTCAGCATTTTCTGAATCCTTAAAAGAGCTGTTGGTGAATTTTACATACCCAGCTATTTAAAAGCCAGTTAGTTGCAGGTAAGAACAAATCTTCCTTGACAATGCCAGTACAGTCAGCCTTTTAGATTTGGTTTCAAAGGATTTCAGTGTCACTATTAATCTAGGTGATCATCTGGAACCTCAAAGCTCTAATTAAGACTTCCCTCCCAAGACTCAGAGTTGCCTAAATCAACTCACAATGCCCGTGGTCCCTGCCATGATAAGGAAGAAACTGTTGAGACAGAATAACAGCTCTTCCTCTGCGTGTGGTCTTGAGCCTAGCTTTCCAGTCCCATTCTAAAAGGAGACGTCATTCCTTTTCAAGGTCCAAACGAACCCTTATGGCCACTAGACCAAAAAGTAGAATCAGATCTCATCATGCTGGGGGGACAAGTACAAAGTGTAATTAGGGAGAAAATAACTTATACTCTAAAGGATTGCAAAGCTATGCCAATTCATATTGGCAGAAACCTGAGTAATATAGATGTAAATGGATTCGCAGAGCGTTAAACCAAGGAGGATGGAATCTGACATTGGACCAGGTTGAATCTACTATTAGGTGTGCATTGCCAAGCACTCTGGATTTCATGCGCTATCTCTAGCATTGGAAGTGCCTATAGCAGTTTGCTTGGTAAGGTTGAGAGACCAGAACTTCCTTAGCATAATGTAAAGGGGGGGAAATGAAA
Organism: Hyaena hyaena; assembly: GCF_003009895.1. Lineage (NCBI taxonomy): Eukaryota > Metazoa > Chordata > Mammalia > Carnivora > Hyaenidae > Hyaena > Hyaena hyaena. The sequence goes on along the minus strand of NW_024081389.1, from coordinate 4,119 downwards.
AGTTAAGAATACAGGGATGTTGCAGTGAATTTCTTACGTGGCTTGAACACCTCCCAAGACCACTATATCTTTCTGGAATGATCAAAAAAATAAATTGTTGATGGGAGTATCAATATCTTTGTAAAGTTGTGTAGAACCTAGTCTGTATAGGTCAGGATGAAGGTAGGATATGCCACCATTGAGATATCCTCCCTGATTTTAGAAGAGATAAGGGGATCCTGGCAACCGTCAAGGGGCAATGGTTAAACACCAGAAGCAATGTAGACATAATTTCCACAATGAGCAGCAGAAAACAAAGACAACATGGTAGTCTGAATGTTTTGACCCTCATGGATCTGACAATGGCTCATTGATTATGGTTTTCCTAGGAATGAAAACGAAGCATCTTGCTTCTAAAATATTGCCTGATCTGTAGAACAGAAATCTCAAGCCCAGGAACTGAACTTAAAGGTCCACAATGGAGAGTCAAGACCTCTCATCTAGTTTTCACAAAGAAGCAACTTCATGCACTTTGAGCTTTCTTGATAGAGGAAAAAGTTAGGCCTCCTTGAGGAAGGGCAATGTGATACTGCACTATTATGTACTGAAAATGCTTTCCAATTCTTTTCATAGAGTAACTGCAGGCCATTTTCTCAAGTGACCACATACCAGAGAAAGGGAAATACTAAGATCTTTCAGGGGTTTCTAGATACAGGCTCTGAATTAATACTGTTTCCTAAGGATCCAAAGCACAGTTGTGGTTTCTTGTGGAAGTGAGGAAAACAGTAGTCAGTGATACCTGAACTTTGTCTCCAGGTTTCTTGCAGTGAGCCCAGTAGGTCAATGGATGACCTTGTATTTGCATACCCAGTTCCTGAAAATGTAATTGAAATTAAGTTGCCTAGCTCCTGGCAGAATCATCATACAGGCTTCCAGCATTCACACACTGATGAATGGAGAAACAGAGGGTAAAAGTGGGAACAGATCTTATTCAAGAAAATTTTGTTATCATCAAAATATCACTAGCTTATAAATAGTACATTCTATAGCATTTCCTAAGTCAATTATGTTTTAAAATATGAAATCTAGAATTACTCACCGACACCAGAACCAATGAAGTAGATTTTCTAATTTCCAAACACTGAAAACTCTGCCAGCATTTGATCACTACACTGTCAATGACAGCTTCAGTATGATCTCTGCTTTCATCCACCAAAGACAGCTAATATCTCAGATTTTTGTTTTTCCGTCTCTGTTAGATACTCTATATTTTAAATCAGTTCTGTAGTCCTTAGAAATAGGTTCACTGATTAAACTGTGATCATTTGCTTTCTATGTAAAAATACCTTATTTTCAACGGAGACCATAAGTCAAATTGATTGTGCCCCCTCCCTTAATGAAAGAGATGTTACACAAGACAATATTTGCTCAATAACCCTTTCAGCAATTTTTTGAGTTGCCACATAAGAATTTTGACTTAAAGGGGTACCTGGGTAGCTCAATTGGTTGAACATCCAACTCTTGGTTTTGGCTCAAGCCATGATCTCTTGGTTCATGAGTTCAAGCCCCTCATCAGGTTTCTGGCTGACAGTGCAGAGCCTGGTTGGGTTTTTTTCTCTGCCCCTCCTCTGCTTGCGTTCTGTCTCTTTCTCTCGTGCACGCGATCTCTCTCCCTCTCTCTCAAAAATAAACTTAAAAGAATTTTGATTTTAAAAAAATCAGAATTATTTCCAGTGTCACTATATGAGAACGGTTCAATAGGTTTTCAATAGAATCTCTTTGTGCAGGCAACTACAATGTAAAATTTGGTACAGAAAATCATGTAGAATCATTTTTCCTAAGGGATAAATGTACTGCAATGAATTATCGTGATAATGTTCTTTAGAACGTTCCCTCTTTATCCCTCAGGAAAATAAAAGCATATCGAGAAATTACAAAATTAAAAAGATTTTAGTCTTACATTACATAAAATATAGAATTTCAAAAAAATATGCTATAGGGTTATGCAAAACAGGGTCTCCTATACAGTGTCATCTGGGAGGGAAGCCAGTAAATAACACGAGAGTCACATTAATAATTGCTTTTTAAAATTTTTGTTAAGAAATTGTATTTTCACAGGGCACCTGAGTGGCTTAGTCAGTTAAGTGGCAGAATTCGGCTCAGGTCACCATCTCGTGGTTCGTGGTTTCGAGCCCCGCATTGGGCTTTGTGCTGACAGCTCAGAGCCCGGAGACTGCTTTGGATTCTGTGTCTCCCCCTCTTTCTCTGACCCTCCCCTGCTCATGCTCTGTCTCTGTTTCCCAATAGTAAATAAATAAATGTTAAAAAAATTTTTTTAAAGAAATTGTATTTTCACATGTATGTTCTCTCAGTGTCTTTTGTATGTTCAAACCAATAGCAGCAGAATTTGTCAGAGCATAGCCATGACTTAAAAATGCAAATTTAGGTTGTTCCCTATTTTCATATATTATATATTCCTTAAAAATATGAAAAAAATCATTGTGAAAACACAGATAAAAAATTATCCTGAGAGTTAAAGTGTTATAAAATCACAAACTATACATTATTTTTCAGAAACTATCTTTAACATATATCCTCAGTACTTCATATATGATCTCTACTGTTGTTATTTTCCTTTATATCTGAACACAGTGCATGTAAGATTGAAATTGGGCTCAAAGAATGGGAGATTGTGGCTAAAGACTGGCGCTTTAAGCTTTCAGCTACTAATTTCCAGCTTTGTGTACATTAGTTTAATTCTGTGAGACTAAGCATTTTAGCAATTATGTGAACATCTTAACTTGTATATTCTTCATGATCCTTTAAAAATAAGAGTAAAATAGAACAAAATCCCCAAATAATTGTAATCTTTACTATTGCCAATAATTAATGCTCAGAATACTATATTTTTATTGGCACTTATTTTATGTTCGGAGTGTATAAAGCATCTTTGCATGCATTAATCCATACAATACTGTAGTACAATAAGATGTTATCCCATTTGAAACTGAAGCTTAGCAGAATAAATTGCATATGATTTCACAGCAAGTAAGCAGAAGAACCACTTAGAAAGACGACATAAATGCTGCTCACCTTTGTGCAGTATTTTGAAAAATGGATTGCCCAGCTGACATATTGAAAATGTTAGTATAGGTAAGGAAGTTTAGCAGTATTCTGTTGATTAGATTAAAACTTATTATACAAATGTTAAACATATGAGGGTTGAGAACTGCATATTTTCTTAAACAAGAATACATTACAAAAAGATACTTATTATAAGTCTGAATACTAATTTTGGTAGAATTTCATATAGTAATTCAGCTCTTAAACTTTAGAATTTATTTGACTTACCCTGTTGTTCAATACCTGAATCGTCCAGGCAAGTAAAGTGTATGTTAAGATTATCAGTGAAGTTAATTCAATGAAGAAAAATTTGGTACAAAGAATGGAGATTTTATGTTAAATACTCCAAATCTACTTCCTAACCTAAAACACACTGTTATATTATATATAATATATGTAATACAGCATACAAGGCTTCTAAGTAATGAAATCATGACTTAGCTTAGATAATTTGACTAAAAGGACTGAACTAGCTTTTTTTTTGGTTGTATGTGATAATCTATATCAATTAAAATACTCTAAGTGCTGACTAGTATATTTCTGAAATAAAGATTAACATTTTCAAATTTTCATTATATAACACCAATTTTTTAAAATCAGTTTTATTTCTAGATAAGCGGTTTTAAAAACATGCCACAGAAAAATGTGCAAACCAAATTTATATACAGTATCTACTTAATGGTAGAAACTTAAGTGCATTTATTTATTTTTTTAATAACATTTTATTATTATTATTATTTTTTACAAATAGTTTATTGTCAAATTAGTTTCCACAAAACACTCAGTGCTCATCCCCAAAATGCCCTCCTCCATGCCCATCCCCCCCTCCCCCCCACATCCATCAGTCCTCAGTTTTTGTCAGCATTCAAGAGTCTCTCATGGTTTGCCCCTCTCCCTCTCCCCCACCATTTCCCCGCTTCTTCTCCCCCTTGTTCCTCCGTTAAGTTCCTCCTAATCCTCCTATATGTGCAAACATATGATATTTGTCCTTCTCTGCCTGACTTATTTCGCTAAGCA